>NC_056732.1:550400688-550511095 GCF_019279795.1 Protopterus annectens | reverse complement strand
ATTTACAGAAATAAGATGGTGATTTAGATTAACAAGTTAAAATGCATTTACATAAATAAAATGCTGATTCAGATTATTAAAATGCACTTACATAAATAAGATGGTGATTCAGATTACTGAAAGAGTGTAATGTTTTCTGGTCATTATTCATGAACATTGAGCATCATGGAGGAGGTTTAATATGCCTTAAAATGTCACAGTAAAACTCTTGCAATTTAGTTCATAAAAGCATGTACCAAGTATGGCAAGACATTGTATGCATTCTCATGACATTCTGGAACCATAATACGCCCATGCATGGAGTACATATACAAATGAGTCTACTCCAGGATCATATGTGATTCATATTAACAGTATATGATTGAAATACACACATATATATATATATATTTATATATATATATATATATATATATATATATATATATATATATATATATATATATATATATATATATATATATATATATATATATATCCTATATATATATATATATATATATATATATATATATATATATATATATATATATATATATATATATATATATATATATATATATATGTATACACACACGCACACACGCACGCGCACACACACACACACACACACACACACACACACACACACACACACACACATAGACACCCCTCACACACATACACATAATGACACAGACTGACATGCACACACACTTTAGTCATGATATTGTTGTATCTGGTTATATCTGGTTTGCATTTTATTGCTGTTATTAGTTTTGTAGTTCAGTTATTTTAATAAATATTAGACACTGATATAAAATAGTCTGTATGCCAGGAGTTTTACTAATTGACATGCCAAAATGATTGACAGGAAATTGTTGCATGAGTGAAATTAAGTTTACAGTACAGCTTTTCAGACCAGTATAGTAGGAAATTCTGATTCCACAGTCATGATTGTTAGTGATTTAACTTTGTTTGAACAGTCTAACTCTGAGATCTAGTTCTGTATTTTTATTGATTTTTTTTTGCTATAATCTTTTGTAATGATGCACCATCACTGGATGTCAACATTTTACAGCCTTTATACTTATTCTGTGCATGTCCTCTTACTATTTAATGAATTTTCAGAATGATACTGAATGTCCTATGATGACATGATGGCATTGGGTTCATAACTGTTGATAACATTACTACCTAAAGGGGTGTATCTAGCTCTAACAGTAATGACAGCTTAACCCAATTCTTCCTCAAGAAAATTTTCAATTAACCCAGTTTTACAAGAGTCTGCACAGTTAAAATTATCAGAAAAACATGGATGAAGCATCAGAGTCACTTCTCATTGAAAAAACAAAACTAACTTTGGGAGGGTTCCCTGGTGGAGATGGGAGCATGGTTCTCCTGTTTGACCAACTTCACCCAGTGATTAGTAAGAAGGACACCATCCACAACGCATGCTTAAACAGATGCAGTGCCAGTTAATGGCAGGATGGAAGGATCACAAGATATGCCTCAATATCAGAATTTTTAATAAAAGCAAAGAGATAAATGAAGCAGAAATTTTCAGACATTGTGTTTCAGCTAATTACATAGACTGTATTTATCCTGTTTTATATGTAGACAATGACTTAAGTGTTAGGAATTCACTAGACCGTATGTTTTCAGACAACTACACAGACTGTATTGTTACTGTTCCATCTGTAGAAAAGGATTTAAACATTGTAAATTTATCTGACCTCATGCTTTCAGAGGAAGCTACAAGGGCACTAAGTTTGTCCCTACATTTTTACCTACCCTTGCTGATTTATTGGGGGAGATTAAACAATTCTACAGGAAGCTGCATTTAAAGGTCTTTTTTCTAGCAAGGGGCAAAGCAGTAATGAAGCTGAAGTGAGTTGTGATGAACTGTTGGACGATTCACTTCTAAACATGTCTGTATATGATAACCCGATCGTGGAGTTTGATAACATATCAAACTTGGAAACCAGTAATGATTCTGACCTTTTGAATGAATGTAATGATAATTTTGCAACTAGGTATGGTAAATTAGTTGTACCAAAGGTCCCATTTGTAAGTTCCTTTGTACCTCCCAAAATGTCTGGAAATGTTAACATGTTTGAAACTATATTGTGTAAACAAATATAAGTTTCTTATAATCACTTTGTTAGGAATTCAAGTATTTGGAATTTAAGAAAAGAGCAGTGGATACCTTTAAAGCAGCTATGGGGCTTAAGTGACTGCACAGTATGTTTTTACACAAGCAGATAAGGGGGCTAATTGGGTTGTAATGACAAGGGATAATTATAACAGCATGTTTTTTGAATTGTTGTCAGATGACAAAGTTTATAAGAAATTGCAATCCAATCCACTGAACATGTTTAATGAGTTATTGGAAAGAGGCGAAAGGCTGTTTTTTTTCAATCAGACAGATGTTAAAAGTTATATGTTAAAATCCAAAAGATGCAAAGCTTTTTGTAATTCCTAAGTTGCATAAATCATTTACTAAACCCCCTGGGAGACCAATAGTTTCAGGGGTGGGAGCATTTTTGCAGAATACTGACATCTTTTTTGATTCCCAACTTAAGGTGTTTCTCCCCAGGGTTCAGTCTTATGTCAAGAATACTGCTCATATTTTGGAATGTATTGGTGAGATTCAATGGGGTTCTGATTATTTTGAGTGTGTGGATGTTAAAATCACTTTGCACAAATATCAGAATAGGGAAGGGTTTAGAAGCAATTGTCAAAATGATGGGTGAGGGTCCAAGAACTACTTATGTTTGTCAGTTGTTGGAGTATGCCCTTACACACAATTATTTTGTCTTCGAACAGACATTTTACTTGCAGTTGGAGGGGACAGCAATGGGGGCAGCTTGCCCCCTCTTATGCCATATTGTTCATGGCTTTTTTTGAGAATATGTTTATTTAGCCCACAAGTTTTTTTAAGAACAGTGTGATTATGTTTAAACATTTTATTCATGACTTAATATTTGTGTGTAGGGTGGATCAAAAGGAATTCAGGAATTTTCTGGCCAATTTAAGTCAGAATTCTTTTGGTTTGGAATTCGCATACAGGATTAGTGATAGAACTATTTAGTATCTTGATGTAGAATTTGATGTGGATAAGAATGGGGAGTTACAATATAGCCCTTTTCATAAAATTACAGCTGCCAGCAACTTTTTAGAGGCTAGCAGTTCTCACCCATTACATTTGATAAAGTCCTTACCCTATGGGGAATTCAAGAGTACCCTTACGAATACATCTGATAAATTATTAGAAAAGGAATTTATTATGGTAACGAACAAGTTGTTAAAAGGGGTTAAAAAGACATATACATCCAGGCAGCAAATGAACAAGGTCAGAGGAATACCAAGTAAAAACTGTTGTCAAGAAGGTTCCAGGAATGATCATTATGTTAAAGACTTAAAGGAAATGGAGCCTATGTTTTATGTAACTAAGTTCTCTCCTTTCTCAGATGCGATAAGGGATTTGGTTAATAAATTATGGCCAGTAAATTACAGAGATGAGGTAATAGGGAAATTATTCCTGAAGAGAGTTACCTTCTCATATGGCAGATTCAGCAATTTAAAAATAAATGGAAACAGTACCAAAAAACAAAACTTCGGTTCCACCAATGACCGTTTGTTCGACCCAATAATCCACGAGAAAGTGTAGTTGTACTCACAGTTTAATAATCCACACAACGCTAAAAAACATATAGAATACACGGACGAGACTGCAAGGATGGTGTTACGATATGTGAAACCCACACATCAGCCTGCTAACAACATATGTAGAACGTACACATAATACACAAAATAAAAAACGCCAAATGTTTCACAAAGTTTAGCGCTTTCAACCAGTTATCTGGTCTTCCTCAGAACTAATAAATGTCATTCAATTACTCTTTAAATAAGTTATTTGGCGCCAAAACTTGATTATAATTTAAAGATATACTGCTATTACGTATAGTGGCACAATCCGTATAAATAAATAAAAGTTGTACTTCAACATGACTAATGCAAAATGTAAAGCATTATAAGCTACTCATGTACAACTGGGTATTGAGTGTGATATGATTATACAAATGGATAGTATGAAATGACTGAACAGACACTGTAACACTAAAAGCATACAAAGTGTTATCTAAGAAAACAGTAAATGTTTGACTATAAAATCTAAAAAGTCTAAAAAAATCCCTATAATATAGTTGTTCTATAACAATATGAACTAAATAGTGTCAACTGTTGCCATATATTAATATATATATATAAATAAATATTATAAATAAATAATTGTTGTAAATGTAAACATTTGATCTAATGTTTGAGCAACTGTAAGTGAATAAATAATGACTTTATCAATAATAAAAATAAAAATATTTGCATTTGATATAAATATATAAGTATATCTACATTGTTGTAAAAGTTATAATTGTTATAATATAATATATACTGTATAAAATATACAATGTATAAAATATGAAATATGCACAGAAAAAATCCGATATATAAAAAATGAAATATGCACTAAAAGATGTTAGAAAAGTTAAAAAAGTAGTGATTTAATTGAAATACATTCATTTAGACCAGGTGAATTGGTGGCATCGAGATATAATTGCCACCATGTTTCTCTATATGCCAGGAGGCATTTAATGTCACCCCCCCTGGGATCGTTTGAAATCACCTCTAAGATAGCAAATTTAAAAGTGTGTTGTTCTCCCGATGCCTCTATATGTCTGTATAAAGCATTTGTTGCATCCTTGGTCCTGATGCAATACATATGATCATAAATACGTTTTTTCAAGTAACGTTCAGTTCTACCTACATAGAACGCTGAACAAGCATCACACTTGGCCAAGTATATAACCTGTTTGGTGTTACAATTACCAGGTTTACAAACTATAATACTATTATGTCCATTATTCAAAAATATCTTATCTTCACTGGACATAAATTTACAGTAGTTGCAAAATCCACACTTCCTACTAATAGTCTTTCTGATGCTTATCAAGCATACACTTTTGTTCTTATTGTGTTGTTCAAGTAATTTTTTTAGATTACATCCCATCCTGTAAACAATTTTAGGTTTCGTACCTAACACATTTACCAGAGCCTGTTCATTACTTATCAGGTGCCAGAATTTAAAAATAATCTTCTTAATATTATCTGCACCTATACAATATGGTATTATACAAGCTCGTTGAAAGCTTGGGTTGACTCCATGTTCATTGAGGATGGGATTATTTTGAATTTCCCCAGATCCCAGTAATGGTTTATATTTAATGCCCCATTGAGCAACTACGTATGATACCACTTCTTCCATCATATTGAGAGGGTAGCCTCATTGTCTAAAAAATTCCTGAATTTGGGTTAGTTCCTTATGTAATTCTTCCACTTCTGAAACCATTCTGGCTGCTCGTATACATTGGCCTTTAAACACATTGTATTTGACATTGGGAGGATGGCAACTGGAGTAGTCCAGATAATTATTGGAAAAGGTGGGTTTCCTATGAATTTTGGAATATACTTTCCCTTTATCGTATGCTATAAAAGTATCGAGATATGGCAAACCCTTAGAGTCATACGTATAAGTGAATTTCAAAAAGTCACTACTGTCATTGATAAATTCAATAAATTCAAGTAATAATTCTTCACCACCTTGCCAAATAATATATATGTCGTCCAAAAATCTTGAATAATAACGGACGTGTTGATAATACTTAGATTTGAATAACACATTGTCCTCCCAATTTAACATAACCAAATTGGCATAAATGGGGGCACATGCTGCCCCCATAGCTACACCTTTAGTCTGTCTGAAGACCTCACCTTTGAAATAGATGAAATTATTGTCTAATACTAGAGCCATCAGTTCAGCAATCAAACAGATAGTATCCCATTCTAAATCAGTATGTCTAGTCAAGCTATTCGTGAAGGCTTGCAAACCATCTTCCTTGGGAATACATGAAAAAAGATCGATCACATCAATTGTGACAATAAAATAAGGGTTGCTGTTATCAAATTCTTTCACTGGGTACTGGGATAAAAAGCACCAGGAGTCCTTAACCATATGAGGTATAAAGGTATAAACATTTTTAAGTACCACATCTATAAATTTCCCTATTTGGAAGGTTTTAGAATAACTTCCTGAGACTATTGGTCTCAAAGGTGGGTCTTTGGTATCTTTGTGCATTTTGGGCATACCCACCATAGTAGCTAATTTTGGATTAATAACTTTGATAAACTTATAAATTACTTCAGTGATTCTGGCCTCAACTAAATATTCTTCTATGTACGAATCTATTCTTTGATAAGCTATATGTAGCTAATTCTTCGAAACTGTTTCATAATTGCCAGTAGAATACAATATATTATAAATCTTCTGAATGTAATTCAAATTGTCGTATATAGCGATACCACCCCCTTTGTCAGGTTTCATTATTCTAATAGAACTATCCTCCTTTAAAGCATATAATAAAGTAATCTCTTCCTGTGTCAAGTTTTGATATGCCTTCATATTTTTCAATTGATTATATTCATTATAAATTTCCCTGGTCACTACTTTGTCAAATATATCAATAGTGGGGTGATTGGGTGGTGTGAATTTACTCTTAATAAAAAGAGATTGACTTATTTTATCTCCCCCTTCATTATCTTTATGTATAATTTTGTCCTTATAAAAAACTTCTAAATTAATTTTCCTTATATATTTCTTAAAATCAATTAAAACATCAGTTAAGTTAAATCTCGGATTTGGGATATATTTCATACCTCTCTCAAATAACATAAAATGTACCTTATCAATATGCAAGCTTGAATAATTAAATATTTTAAAATTATGATAAGTATACATGTTATCCTCAATTAAAATATCATTGTTGACTAAACCGTAACCATGATCAATGCTACCAAAACAAGTTTCGGAAGATATAAATATAGTAGTTTCATCAAGAATAGGGCATTCCTTTGTTTCATCAATGGGGGTTACCTCTCCCATGCATTCCCCCTTACATATGATTTTTGATATGTTTTTTGATATGGTGGATTCTTGTTTCTCGGGTATTTTTGAAAACCCTGCGTATTATTGTGTTCACCATAATCTTCGAAATCTTGGTATTCCCCTCCTACATTATTAGTATCTTGACTAATATAAGTCTTATTATTATATCGTTCTCTTATAGGGAAATTCCGTTTCTTAGGCCAAACATATGCCAATTGTTGTTGATATTGATTTTTATCTCTCATCATTTTATCATTTTTACGTGTACAGAGAGTAGAAGCCCATTTACCTGCTTCTGTATATTGTTTATTGTACAATTTCTCCCAATCATTAAATAATATATCGTTCACAATCGTAGTATTTAAATCATCTACTTCTTGAATTAATTTACTTAATCTTTCATCATAAAATTTCATTAGTAATCTAATATATTTAAAACCACATTCATCAAATAGACTGTTGAATTCATTTTTACCTGTGTCTGTCAAATCAATACCCATAGGTAGTTTAAAAAATCTTAAACCTTTTGGAACAATTTTAAAATCCAAACATTTTTGTAAGTACATATTATCTACTTTAAGACCATTAATGGTCTTTAATTTTTTACCCATCAAAAAAATCATAGACTTTAAGCTACCAGTCTCTTTTTTACTATCCTCTTGTGTATGTACCACTTTGTCCATGTCATTCACATTGTTCACTTCAAAATCAAATGTTTAAAATTGATTACATCGATTGAGTCTATCTTTCCGTACATCAGATGGTTGTAAGGGTTGTGAACTCAATGTATGACCCTTAGTCTTATATACATGAGAAGGTTCAACAACTGCAGAATAAGTTTTAATCAGAGGCATTCTCTTAGGTTTAGTCCCTATTCTCTTCGCCTCAAGGTCTAGTCCATATGGAGAAAAGTCAAATGTAAAGTTGGAAATGTTAATATTACTGCTGGATAAAGGTGCAGTAATATCCAACCCTTTAGTCCGACTATTGTGACGTGATCTTTGACCATTAGGTATATCTGAACCATCGTTGGAATATTCTGCATCATTATCAGAAATTGAAACGTTAGCTTCACCTGATACATTCAATGTAGTAAAAACTTTTTGTCCCTTTTTAGTCCCAATCAATGAATTGTTTTTAGACGCCAATGTCTTAATAGTGGTGGGTTGTGTATGTAACTTGTCATCCAAATCATGACAGGCTTCTGTGTGCATGTACAAAGTACCTTGTGTCTCACATTTAGTATCGCTAGATAGCAGTTTATAAACTAGCGCAGTCAATTGTTTAACTTTACCTTTCAATGCGCATAGCTCAGCCTGAAGGTTGTCGGAATTGGCTGCACCATCCGTTGCTGTGTTGTTGCTCGCCGCTGGCATAAGAATCTCTTTCTCTGGTAAATTTCTAACTTCCACACCGGTGGTATCCAAAGTGGTGTTCGACATCAGAAAAATAAATGGAAACAGTACCAAAAAACAAAACTTCGGTTCCACCAATGAGCGTTTGTTCGACCCAATAATCCACGAGAAAGTGTAGTTGTACTCACAGTTTAATAATCCACACAACGCTAAAAAACATATAGAATACACGGACGAGACTGCAAGGATGGTGTTACGATATGTGAAACCCACACAGCCTGCTAACAACATATGTAGAACGTACACATAATACACAAAATAAAAAACGCCAAATGTTTCACAAAGTTTAGCGCTTTCAACCAGTTATCTGGTCTTCCTCAGAACTAATAAATGTCATTCAATTACTCTTTAAATAAGTTATTTGGCACCAAAACTTGATTATAATTTAAAGATATACTGCTATTACGTATAGTGGCACAATCCGTATAAATAAATAAAAGTTGTACTTCAACATGACTAATGCAAAATGTAATGCATTATAAGCTACTCATGTACAACTGGGTATTGAGTGTGATATGATTATACAAATGGATAGTATGAAATGACTGAACAGACACTGTAACACTAAAAGCATACAAAGTGTTATCTAAGAAAACAGTAAATGTTTGACTATAAAATCTAAAAAGTCTAAAAAGATCCCTATAACATAGTTGTTCTATAACAATATGAACTAAATAGTGTCAACTGTTGCCATATATTAATATATATAAATAAATAAATATTATAAATAAATAATTGTAAATGTAAACATTTGATCTAATGTTTGAGCAACTGTAAGTGAATAAATAATGACTTTATCAATAATAAAAATAAAAATATTTGCATTTGATATAAATATATAAGTATATATACATTGTTGTAAAAAGTATAATTGTTATAATATAATATATACTGTATAAAATATACAATGTATAAAATATGAAATATGCACAGAAAAAATCTGATATATAAAAAATGAAATATGCACTAAAAGATGTTAGAAAAGTTAAAAAAGTAGTGATTTAATTGAAATACATTCATTTAGACCAGGTGAATTGGTGGCATCGAGATATAATTGCCACCATGTTTCTCTATATGCCAGGAGGCATTTAATGTCACCCCCCCTGGGATCGTTTGAAATCACCTCTAAGATAGCAAATTTAAAAGTGTGTTGTTCTCCCGGTGCCTCTATATGTCTGTATAAAGCATTTGTTGTATCCTTGGACCTGATGCAATACATATGATCATAAATACGTTTTTTCAAGTAACGTTCAGTTCTACCTACATAGAACGCTGAACAAGCATCACACTTGGCCAAGTATATAACCTGTTTGGTGTTATAATTACCAGGTTTACAAACTATAATACTATTATGTCCATTATTCAAAAATATCTTATCTTCACTGGACATAAATTTACAGTAGTTGCAAAATCCACACTTCCTACTAATAGTCTTTCTGATGCTTATCAAGCATACACCTTTGTTCTTATTGTGTTGTTCAAGTAATTTTTTTAGATTACATCCCATCCTGTAAACAATTTTAGGTTTCGTACCTAACACATTTACCAGATCCTGTTCATTACTTATCAGGTGCCAGAATTTAAAAATAATCTTCTTAATATTATCTGCACCTATACAATATGGTATTATACAAGCTCGTTGAAAGCTTGGGTTGACTCCATGTTCATTGAGGATGGGATTATTTTGAATTTCACCAGATCCCAGTAACGGTTTATATTTAATGCCCCATTGAGCAACTACGTATGATACCACTTCTTCCATCATATTGAGAGGGTAGCCTCTTTGTCTAAAAAATTCCTGAATTTGAGTTAGTTCCTTATGTAATTCTTCCACTTCTGAAACCATTCTGGCTGCTCGTATACATTGGCCTTTAAACACATTGTATTTGACATTGGGAGGATGGCAACTGGAGTAGTCCAGATAATTATTGGAAAAGGTGGGTTTCCTATGAATTTTGGAATATACTTTCCCTTTATCGTATGCTATAAAAGTATCGAGATATGGCAAACCCTTAGAATCATACGTATAAGTGAATTTCAAAAAGTCACTACTGTCATTGATAAATTCAATAAATTCAAGTAATAATTCTTCACCACCTTGCCAAATAATATATATGTCGTCCAAAAATCTTGAATAATAACGGACGTGTTGATAATACTTAGATTTGAATAACACATTGTCCTCCCAATTTAACATAACTAAATTGGCATAAATGGGGGCACATGCTGCCCCCATAGCTACACCTTTAGTCTGTCTGAAGACCTCACCTTCGAAATAGATGAAATTATTGTCTAATACTAGAGCCATCAGTTCAGCAATCAAACAAATAGTATCCCATTCTAAATCAGTATGTCTAGTGAAGCTATTCGTGAAGGCTTGCAAACCATCTTCCTTGGGAATACATGAAAAAAGATCGATCACATCAATTGTGACAATAAAATAAGGGTTGCTGTTATCAAATTCTTTCACTGGGTACTGGGATAAAAAGCACCAGGAGTCCTTAACCATATGAGGTATAAAGGTATAAACATTTTTATGTACCACATCTATAAATTTCCCTGTTTGGAAGGTTTTAGAATAACTTCCTGAGACTATTGGTCTCAAAGGTGGGTCTTTGGTATCTTTGTGCGTTTTGGGTATACCCACCATGGTAGCTAATTTTGGATTAATAACTTTGATAAACTTATAAATTACTTCAGTGATTCTGGCCTCAACTAAATATTCTTCTATGTACAAATCTATTCTTTGATAAGCTATATGTAGCTCATTCTTTGAAACTGTTTCATAATTGCCAGTAGAATACAATATATTATAAATCTTCTGAATGTAATTCAAATTGTCGTATATAGCGATACCACCCCCTTTGTCAGGTTTCATTATTCTAATAGAACTATCCTCCTTTAAAGCATATAATAAAGTAATCTCTTCCTGTGTCAAGTTTTGATATGCCTTCATATTTTTCAATTGATTATATTCATTATAAATTTCCCTGGTCACTACTTTGTCAAATATATCAATAGTGGGGTGATTGGGTGGTGTGAATTTACTCTTAATAAAAAGAGATTGACTTATTTTATCTCCCCCTTCATTATCTTTATGTATAATTTTGTCCTTATAAAAAACTTCTAAATTAATTTTCCTTATATATTTCTTAAAATCAATTAAAACATCAGTTAAGTTAAATGTCGGATTTGGGATATATTTCATACCTCTCTCAAATAACATAAAATGTACCTTATCAATATGCAAGCTTGAATAATTAAATATTTTAAAATTATGATAAGTATAAATGTTATCCTCAATTAAAATATCATTGTTGACTAAACCGTAACCATGATCAATGCTACCAAAACAAGTATCGGAAGATATAAATATAGTAGTTTCATCAAGAATAGGGCATTCCTTTGTTTCATCAATGGGGGTTACCTCTCCCATGCATTCCCCCTTACATATGATTTTAGCTGATAGCCCTTTTCATAAAATTACAGCTGCCAGCAACTTTTTAGAGGCTAGCAGTTCTCACCCATTACATTTGATAAAGTCCTTACCCTATGGGGAATTCAAGAGTACCCTTACGAATACATCTGATAACAAATTATTAGAAAAGGAATTTATTATGGTAACGAACAAGTTGTTAAAAGGGGTTAAAAGGACATATACATCCAGGCAGCAAATGAACAAGGTCAGAGGAATACCAAGTAAAAACTGTTGTCAAGAAGGTTCCAGGAATGATCATTATGTTAAAGACTTAAAGGAAATGGAGCCTATGTTTTATGTAACTAAGTTCTCTCCTTTCTCAGATGCGATAAGGGATTTGGTTAATAAATTATGGCCAGTAAATTACAGAGATGAGGTAATAGGGAAATTATTCCTGAAGAGAGTTACCTTCTCATATGGCAGATTCAGCAATTTAAAGGAAATGATAAATCAAAGGGCACAGAACAGTGTGGGGAAAACATTGGGGGCTTTTCCTTGTGGAAGTGTGTAAGAGAATAAAAAATTTGGATGGATGGGTTATCAATGGAAAGAAATTTTGGATAAAAAGTGAGTTTAAATGAAATTCGTGTGGGGTCATTTATATCATTGGGTGTGGATGCATACCAACAATGTGGTATATTGGGCAAACGAAAAGAAAGGTATTCGAACACTTGGGTGATGTTAGAAACTTGAGATTAGAGAGCCCAGTGGCCCAACATTTTTGCTCTGTCCATGAGGGAAATTTGGAAGTTTTTTTCTTCAGTGTTCTAGCTAGACCCTTTGGAATTTATAATGTGGGGGGGATTTATACATAGGTTATTAAAGCTGGGAACTAAACTTATTATTAACCTAGGAACCTTACATCCACGTGGGTTGAATTTAGAAATAAATTGGGATATTTAATGAAATCAATCTATCTTAAGTTATTAGTTTACTGGGTGTTGAGACATACATTTGTTTGTATATGTATATTTATGTATGTGTAGTTGTAGTGGTAATGGCAGGTCATGAATTCTGTTAGGCAATAATAAAAGTAGCAAGGTAGTTAAGTAATATAAATTAATTTATTATAGGTTTATACCATGAAATGCTATTAAATGTTATTAATTATGTATTGGATTGGTGAATTTTTCATAGAGCAATTTTATAGTGTATTTTTCACAGTAAATTCAATATTTATTAGTTTTTTCTTTCACTTAAGGGTGTTACACCTTTAAGCTTGGGTGGTGATGTTTATCAGTTACGAGTTTAATGAATGAAATGTATTTGCACATAAAATTGGTGGGATATAAAAAGGCTGCAATGGCATAACATTTTTATTCCTTGAAGGCTTGTTTGCTGAGGTACCAGAAGAAGTGTAATAAAAGAAAGTGCAGCTATTCGCTTGGTTCCTAACTTGTTTTTTGGAAAATGTATGGTCTTTTTTGGACTTTGTGTTTTATTTGATAAATGATGCAGAAGCCAGATTGGAAACCCTAGTACCAGACTACCAAAATTAAATAAGAAACTGGATGATTTCACAAACCAGTTAAAAAATTGATTTGGTTAGAATACTGAGCACACCACCACAATTAAAGTCACACTTAAAATAGACTTTAATATAAACAGCTTAAATAAAGCTAAAACTAGTTGTAAGCAATCAGCATCCAGAACAATAAGGGCTTTTGGCAAATATGCCTTCTTCAGATCATAACTTCCTGTGCTTTGCTTCGTATGTTTAAATTAATAATCACTAATGGATGACCTTCTTCAAGTGCGCGCCTCAAATTCCTCCAATCATACTCTAACCAATCCAATGCCAAATAGATCTAAAAGCCTTCTTTTTTACCTAATCATAAGCTGTTTTTATTTCAGGATTGGTTTTAAGGGAACTATCACATTGATCAGGTGGGTGATGAACCCTTGGATTGTTGATCCATCCCATTTCAAAGATCTCAGTTCTATTGTTTATATCTCCCACTCTATTATTTGGTGGCAAGCACTCAATAACTTTAAAACTGAATGTATGGGTCAGGTAGACATAATGTGAGAGACTAACATATTTCTGGGATCCTTTTGTTGGATGTCTCTAAGATGGCGTAATACACTGTCCTTTAGCCATTGATCAGGTTTTTTTTACCTATATAAAAGGAAGCACATTTGTGACAGCATGCTAGATAGACCAGATGCTCACTATTGCAAGTTGCTTTAACTTTGAATGTATAACTCTTGCCAGATATCGGATGTTTGAAAACATTGTTGTTGTCAATGTGTTGGCAGGCTTTACACCTGCCACATTTATGAGTTCCTTGTCTCAAAATACTTAGGTTTTCCTTTGGGAAACCATCTTTGTTGCAAAGTAGTCTTTTGATGTTTTTCTTGTTTTAAAGACAAATCTCAGTTGCTCACCTAAAATGTTTTTTATTTTCTCATCTTCAATTAAAATGGGCCAAAATCTTCTGATGACTTCACAAACCTTCTTGTTGTCTGTACAAAAAGTAAGCATGCAGCTTAGATTGTTCCTTTGTCTGTGCACCTTTCACTAAATACCATACCCAGTGTCTCATGGTCAGTATTATGTCTAGAGAAGTAGGGGCATCCTTTGGTGTGCCTCAAGGTATGGAAGTGCGATTTTCCTATAAGATCATGTTCACTATAGCCTCTGTTAAGCAAATGCTCTTGCAATTGTTGGCATTCCTTTTCAAAGATATGTTCATCCTTGCACAGTCTGGAAATCCATATTATCTGGTTCTCATAAATGTTCCTATAGACTAAACCTGGATGCATGCTACTTCTATGTAAGAAGTGATTTTTCCATGTGCTTTTTCTGTGGACGTTTGTGCTTATTCCTTTGGTTGGATCTAGTTGCAAACATACATCAAGGAAGTCTATCTCTTTCTCTTTCTTCGAATGTTGAAATGTGAATTTGTGAATTTCAAAAACTCAGTAGTGGTTTCAAGATATTTAGAAAAGGATGTAAGCTGGTCTTCATTCCCATTCCATAGAATAAAGATGTCATTCACGAAATCGCCATAGTGCATAATGTATTCTGTCCAAGGATTGTTTTCACACAAAACATGTGTTGATTCCCACTGTGCCAGTACTAAGTTTGAATAACTAGTGGCACATGGAATTCCCATAGCTACACCTCATACTTGCCAGTAGTAAGTGCTGCCATATATAACATTGTTTTCCAGAATTAATTCAAGCAGAGAGCATATTAAGCTTGAATTTAGCCCCATTTAAGATGAGAAATCTTTAACTGCTTCGATACCATAAGAGTGAGGTATCACTGTAAAAAGATTGTTGACATCCATGGTTACTAAACTCAGATCAGACAAGTTGTTTAAGCCATCCATTCTCTTAAACAGGTCCTTCAAAAAGCTACCTGTATCCTTTATTACTGTTTTTGCTTTAGGTAAGAGCTTTTTGAGCTCCTTTTCAATGTATATGGACAGGGGTTTGGTCACCCAACCTCTCCCTGCTACTATCGGACATAAGGGTGGATTTACAAGGCTTTTATGCATTTTGGGTAGCCCACTTATTGTAGGAATGGTGGGATTTACTACTTCAAAGAAATCAAAGAGTTCCTTAGATATATGTATTTCCATCAGCAAATTATTTAAAGTATCTTGTAAACTTCGAACCATTCTTTCTAAGGTATTTCTGTTGCTGTTTGCTTACAACTAGTTTTAGCTTTATTTAAACTGTTTATATTAAAGTCTATTTTAAGTGTGATTTTAATTGTGATGGTGTGCTCGGTATTCTAACCAAATCTATATTTTGAACTGGGACACCTTTAGCAGCTGAGAACCAGTTTTATTTGTAGTTAAAAATTGAAGTCAGGGTGCTAAAAGTACTATAACATGTCTCTGACAAAGATTTAAACAGCTTTTTTGTAATTAATGCATGAAAAATATACCTACCTTTACAACATAATTTAAGTTCATTATGTAGGACCCATAAACCATGAGAATGCCAAGGGACCTTGTCATATCCGGATTACAAGGCATTTACCAGGGCAAGAGTCTTCATAATTAGTCATAGCAGAATATAAGCAGAGTCCACTGGGATTATTATAAACTAAAATTTGTAATGGATTACTCCAAAAACCTTTATCAAGTATGACAGACCATGAGGCTTTACAAGGGTCAGGTGATTTAGATACATACAATGCCACTCTGGTATACCCTGCAATTAGAGTGATATGGTTAGGGTGAAGAAAATTAGGTTAGCATCTTAGACAGAAGTGGGGTGATTTTCTCCAAAAGATCTGATGAGCAGAAAAAGATGGATTCTGGGAAAGAAAAAAGTGACATCAGTATCACTCCAGAAGAAGGAAGCTTGACCTACAAGAGATGAGCTGAGATTTTCTCCAGTAAGTTGGACACTGCAGGATAGTATTGTCAGTCTCTGTCAGGCACAGAAGATTTAGAGAGCTGTCTAATGGAACGTAAGAAGCAGGGAAGATACAAAATGCAGATGTAAAGTGCACATGTCTGTTGCACAGTACCAGAATTAATTGTCATCACTTTTTGAAGATCTTGTGACATGTTGTAGCAATTTTAGGGAAGGGGTAAGAGTATTATTTAATGAGTTTTGTGTAATTCTGTTTCTTTGTTTCCTCAGTATCCACTGACTGTTTAAATTAGGCCTGTTTTTGCTACAATGAAACACAGGAACTACCTCAGGATAAAATGGAGAGTCATTTTCATCTCTTACCACAGGAAGACAGGTATAAGTAGGTTAGGTTGATGGTGGAAATGATTTAAGGCAGAGGTAGGCACACATTGAGACTGTTGAGAATAAATAACTCACAGTTCCTATTTAATCTAATTTAACTAAGTCATTTCCATGTTGATGTTAGCAGTTAAGGCTGAAAAAAAAACCTTGACAAAGACAGCAGATGACATTAGTAAAATTCAACAAAACACATAAAAAAGACATTAAACCAAGAGTAGAAATGCAACTGACTCACCAGAGAAGTTGAACAGAGAAACAACATTAATTAATTAAAAAAAACAAAAAAATGTATATAAAATAATACATTGTACCCTCTTTCATCTTACATAAAACATATTAAAGACTGCAGCAGGCTATGTATGGTTGCTCAGTATGTGAGTCTATGAAGGAAGTGGTGGAGGAGCTGTTGGAGCTGCTGCCTTTGCTTGTTTCACTCCATCAGAGTGAGACATATACATACACGCACTCTCTCACACACACACACACACACACACACACACACACACACACACACACACACACACACATGTATATATGTATATAAATGTTTATATATATATTTATTGTTTATTTATTTGCAGTTTGATTACTGAGGAAGTCCACTGGGCTGAATTGACCCATTTTCAGTGGAGGGCCAGGGAGAAAACTCCAAGATGCATTATACAATTTAGATACAACTGATAGTTAATATCAAAGATAATATTATGTAGAATAGTTACTCATAAATGCATTCAATATCATGCATAGATAACAAATTCATTAAGCTTGAAGGTAGGGATTATACAGTTTCATTTGAGGAAAACAAATATGTGTTAGGTGTGGAAACAGTTTACATACAAACCTTTTAAGAAAATGTAAATACACTTTACATACACACATCAATAGTAGAATGTTATTTACAATATTTAAAAGGTTGGGCTGTGTGAGGGTGGCTGTAGGAGTTGTTGAGAGCTTAGAGAGAAGCTATAGAAATGGTTTTATATATATATATATATATATATATATATATATATATATATATATACATAAATACATACATATATATATATATATATATATATATATATACATAAATACATATATATATATATATATATATATATATATATATATATATATATATATATATATATATATATATATATACATATACATACATATATACATATCGTTCCCCTTTATAATCTCGAAATACTGAAATCTCGAATTTCAGTATCTCAAAACTATAAAGGCGAATGACTCACAATCCCAAAACCCAAACGTACGAAACCCACAATCACGAGCATGCACGCGCCATACACCACACAACACACACACAATTCTACCCACACATACAACCCTACACTACATGGAAGCTGAGCCCCCACCCCCTACTTATATTTACCAACTCCGAGATCACAAAAACAGAAAAAAAAAAACAAACTCACACCCAGACATTCTACAGTCCCTCACACACACACACACACACACACACACACACACACACACACACACACACACACACACACACACACATACACATCACACATACACAAACATCAACACATCCAACACACACACATACTTCCACCTCCCTACCATAACCCACATGTACAACTTAAAAAAACACTCACATACACTCACTCACCTTAAATTCTGGACACCATCCCAGCCAAACACTTCAAGTAACATAGTATAAATGCATAAGTGTGGATTTGAGATATTCGGATTTGCACTTATGCACTTTCGCTATTTTGAAGTATCGCCTTTATGGTCTTGAGATACTGAAACTCAGTACCGAAAATTCAGTATTTCAAGATTATAAAGGGAACCGTATATATATATATATATATATATATATATATATATATATATGTATATATATATATATATATATATATATATATATATATATATATATATATGTGTGTGTGTATATATATATATATATATATATAAATATATATATATATATAAATATATATATATATATATGGGTCTACTTTGAAAGACCGAACCTGCATATCACCGACACCCACTAGGTCGAGACTAAATTTTCGAAATCACTGTTTACCAACAGGTCCAATCAACGAACGTCAATTAACCGACAAGAACACTGTATTATCATCAGTTAATTACATACTGTCGCAAATAAATACAAATAAATCCTCATAACGCCACGTAAACAAACACGTAATTATGGCGGAGACGTCGGATTTTGGACTATGAATTCTGGGAAATGTTTACCATTCGATACAGATTTCAGCAATATGTTAAGAGTTAGGATGAACAAACGCTCTGCTAGAACCTTTGCTTTCATCATAAAAGTGTAATTATGTATATATACTTCATTTCCTACCATGGTAGCACACTGGTGCAGGATGTTAATTTATATTTAGTTTATATGTAGAAATCAACGCTGTAAACTACATGCAAGTATTTATGTTGAAGAAACTCTCGTTGAATTCCCTTTAAGTCAGAAGGAAAATGGACGCTACTATGTATATGCGTATATTAGTGATACTGTAATAAGTAAAATCTTAAAGTTGTGCTTTGGAAAATGATGTATTTGTGAATGGAGATTTAATATTATAGTTGTATAACACAGGATTATATTTGTTTGAATTACGGATTCAATCTCTTATATCCGACTGCTTGACAGACTGTCGGTAGGGTGAGAGTCGAGTTGCTGAGTAGTCGGCGAAGTTACTAGTCGGTGATTTGGGGTCGGTAAAGTATGTGTCGGTGAAATACACGTTCGGTCTTTCAAAGTAGACCCATATATATATATATATATATATATATATATATATATATAGTTCCCCTTCATAATCGCAAAATACTGTAATCTCAAATTTATAAAGGCGAATTTGTCAAATGTCAAAAGTGCATAATCGTGAATTTGAATATTTTGAATTTGTGGTTATGGCTTTACGTTAACTGACATGCGCTGTTTGGTTTGGATGTTGTTCAGCGTAGTGTATGGATTTACGTGGTATCTAAGGAAAGTCAGTGTTTTGTAAGGGTTTTGAGTGGGAGTTTGAGTGTATGTGAAATTGTTTGTAAGTTGTATGTGTGGGTTAGGGTAGGAAGGTGAACGAATGAGTGTGTAATTGTTGGATGTGTGATGTGTATGTGCATGTGTGTGCGTGTGTGTGTGTGTGTGTGTGTGTGTGTGTGTGTGTGTGTGTGTGTGGGACTGTGGAATGTCTGGGTGTGAGTGTACTGTCTTTTACTGTTTGTACGATCTCAGAGTTAGTATTTATAAGTAGGGGATATGGGGGGCATAGCCCCCACATTGGGGCTGCAGGGGGGCTTGCCCCCCTGATTATGTGTAGTGTAGGTATGTGGACGTGTGGTGTTTTGTTTTTGTGTGCTTATTTGTTTTGTAGTGTGTATGTTGTGGTTTATGTGTGGTGTGGTGTATGCTGTGTGTTTGGGATTTGTAGTTTCAGGATTGTGAAGGTTCGGTGTTTGAAGGTTTTACTTTCATGGTCGTGAAATACTGAAATTTGAGATTTCAGTATTTCGCAGTTATAAAGTGGAACTATATATATATATATATATATATATATATATATATATATATATATATATAGATAGATATAGATAAACACACACACACACACACACACACACACACACACACACACACACACACACACACACACACACACACACACACACACACACACACACCCCTCCCAAAACTATTCCTTTCCTGCCTGTCATTCTTTCACAACCTCTCCCCACATTATCTATCCCTATCATTGCAACACAGAAAACCTCTCCTTATATATATCTTCCTGTACAATTAATAGCAATGATTTCCGAATCCATAAGATCATATATGGAAATTAATGTAAAAGTGTAAATCCTTAAAATCTGAATGATTGTTATTCTAATCTTACTCTACATTTTTGTATTTATCTTATTTTATTTTATATTCTATTGCTATTATTAATCCATTTTAGTTTAAGTTTACTTTATTTTATTTCATATGTTATTGCCAAATTCTATAGGAGCTTTCCGCCCCTGGTCCCTGCTGAAAATGGTTAACTACACACAGCTGGACTTTCTTAGTAAACAAATGGTAATAAATAACAAGACTAAATACATTTTGGTGTGTAGAAATGGCAAGAGCTACTCATCATGTTGGTTGTTCTAGATCATGTTACAGGGTCATTTCAGCAGTGTTCTTTATTTGGGCAGGGTCACAAGACTGGAGAGATGTTATAAGATGGGTCACATGCATACATGTCTGCATGCAGCAGACAGGAAAGTTCAAAATGCTGCAGAATCATGGTTTTCTATCATGAGCACAGATGTCACACCCACTTAAGTATTAAATGGCCCTCTCCACAGAATATCCCAGTAATAGCTAGCCTACTGAAGTGTGGCTGTAACAAAGGTTGCCCTCATTTTATTCTAGTTTCCGCAGTATTTATCATAATAGATTATATTATTTTTATGCATCTGTCATCCTTTTTGTTCTATTTTATTAAAATTTGTCAAGTCTAAGTTAGTGAACAATGTTCAGGGGGGCTTTTGATAATACAGCTGCTTATATGTGTATGTGTATATATGTGTGTGTGTGTGTGTGTGTGTGTGTGTGTGTGTGTGTGTGTGTGTGTGTGTGTGTGTGTGGTGTGCAGACTTGGCCATGTAGGATGTGTAGCTATGAACTTGCAGATTGAAGGGCTTAAGTACTATACCAGATTGTTTAACCAGTGAAAGCTGCTGCCACATATTCCTGTGCTGTGTCTTTCTAATCTATCATGTTATATATTTTTTTCTTCTCTAAAAGAAAATCATCTCAGCTTTATCCATAAGGGATACTGAATCTCTAACAACAGTAGACACCTGGGTTACATTACCCTTAGTGCATGTGAAGGCTTTGGGAGGTATTGTGCTGATTTAGTTCACGAATACTGGTCCTGTCCATATATTCAGAAGTTTTGGTCTTCCATTCTTCCGATTATTAAATATGTTCCTAAACAGATTTACTTCTTTCAATTTATTGCTTGATTTTAGTATGTTCAGGCAAGTTGAGACCTCTGATTTTAAAGGAATTAGGCTGGTTAATCCAGTTCTTAGCACTGTGTAGATGTATATTTGCTTACTTCTGGAAATCTCATTAAGCCTTTGCTAAGACAGTTCTTAGATTTGCAAAGGAAGTATGAGGTGGGGAGTCTTTGGTTAAAAGAAATAACATGTTTACCGTGGTGGTGGTGCTGTGGTAGCATTGTCGCCTCACAGTAAGACGCTGTCCAGTTCAATTCTCAGCTAGAGCGTCTTCTGCATGGAGACATGCGTGAATGGGCGTACCTTCATTGAAGGTTGTGCATCAGGGCTGGTAACTCGGCACGTAAAAATCAACTACCAATCATAAGTGGACCGGAGTTCCGCTGTGGCGTCCCCTAACTGGGAAAAGCTGAAAGACACAACAACCTCACCACTTCAGATTACGAAGGAGTATTTAGGCATCTGTTAAAGGTATTCTGTAATTAGTGATTTTATGTTTCTTTCTTTTTTTCTTTTCTTTCTTTCTTTCTTTCTCTTTTCCTACACTCTCTTTCTACATTTATAGATCAGTTAGATGAAGATGCTTTTTATGGTTGTGTTTATTCAGGGTGTATAAAGTCTATAGATTTATTGCCACAATTTGAATTATATCTAAGTGTATTATAGCACATTTGTATGATATGTCCATTGCATTTTTATTGTAATTTGCTTCTTTGTTATGTAGTTTGTTGTTGTTATGGTTTTGCAACTAAAAAAATATTCCAGTGTGACTCATATGTTTATGAATATTTTTGGTAGGGAGAAGTAATAAGACTTATGTCATCTTGTTGAAATAATTCAGAGTTATAATTTAGCCCAGTAACTATCCATCCTGGTTTGCCACGCAAGCTTGCATGTACACAAATAATAATTTAACTCTGTTAATATTTTTTTACGGTGAATGATATATGACCTTTTTTGATGAAAAGATGTCTGCCCCAAGGTAAAAATGAATTCTTGTGAAGGGAAACAGAATGATGGTATTTGAAGCATGCAACACAGCATGAAAATAAGGACCACCCTGATTTGTATAAAATGGCAATTTAGTAATGTTAGATATCCACACGGTCTATAATTCAGATATCTGTGCTTCTGACTTCCATAGCATGTTCCTCCCTTCACAGGGTATAACTAAAATGGCTACAATTTGGCTGCCAGAAAACAACAAAATGTAAGATCTTCCCATCTTCTGATTTTGTTTTTGTAGATGATTTAAAACTGTATAGCTCCTCAGATGAGGAACTGAAAGCACAACTGCAAGTGGTCAAAACTTTTTCAGATAATATAAGAATGTCATTTGGTCTTGATAAATGTGCAAAAGCAACCTTTAAAGCAAGAAAGCTGCAGCACCAAGAAAACATCAGTTTGGGACAGGAATGTGACATAAAAGAACTTAAGCAAGAGGGAGTGTATAAATATTTAGGAACTGATGAAGAATCAACAATAAAACATGAACAAATGCTAATAAAACTTAGTAAGGAATATTTTAGAAGACTTAAATTAATCCTGAAAATAGTATTGACATCTAGGAACAAAGTTCAAGCTATAAGCCAATTTGCTCTTCCTGTCCTAACTTACAGTTTTGGGGTGAATGACTGAACCCAAATGGTGTTGGATAGGTTGGACAGGAAAACAAGAAGGATGCTTCATGCTCATCAAATGATTTATACAAATCAGTGTGTACCAAGATTATATATTCCCCATTCTGAAGAGGTATGGGCCTCTTTGAAATTGATTACATGTATAGATCTGCAATCGTGGGACTGAATATATATCTGCTGACATTACAAGACCAAACATAGTGAAAGTTTTGAAACATGAAAAGAATAAGTCTAGAATGATTTCCCTGCTTAGTTTAGCTAAAGCATATTGGCGTTAAATGGGAATGGAAATCAAGCTAGAAGTAGACAAAACCAAACAAAATGAATCCACTTAGCCTTGCCAAAGTCCTGCAAATCCAAAATAAGCAAAACAGAAGAAAAGATGGCATGACACTGCTGCTGCTCAATAAAACTTTTAATAAAAACTTTAAAACAAGTAAACGAAGTAATCCAAATGCAGACAAAATGAAAAAAGGTTAGCGCTTTCGGGTTACACCCTTCATCAGACAACAAACACTGCATGCACATTCTTTTTAAAAAGAGTCACAACCAATGAAAACCTTATAGGTCAATGAAACACACGCCTCTTCAGGAGTGTGGGTTTTAAAGGAATAACATCATTTAAACCTGGGGGTAGGTGTGCCATTAAGTCTATAATCCATTTAGTTTCATCCAAGGCAGTCGATTATTCATTCTAATGTTAACTATCACTCTAAATGAAAAGCTATGTGTTGGATGTATGCATATATGCCTATACAAGACATTGCTGTCATCCCTATTCCTTATACTTCCTAAATGTTGTAGGATTCTCACCTTAAACATATTTGTGGTCATGCCCACATAGAAACTGGGGCATTTTGTGCATTCAGCCAAATAGACCACATTTGAGGTCCTGCAAGTGGCTCTACCCTTAAAAACAACATTCTTCCCTGTGGTTCTATGTATGAAGTTAACCTCTTTATTGATAAAGCTGCAAGCTTTACACGTACCACATGGAAGTGTACCTGCCCTGCTCTTAAATGGCCTGCTCTGAGAGACTATTCTCCTTACATAAAATGTCACTCAAGTTCTTATTCCTTCTATATTGAAAATAAGGTCTGTTATCAATTAGCCCCTTTAAACTGGTATCACTGGTGAGGATGTTCCAGTTGTTGTTAACAATTCTACAGATGTCACTGATGTTGCTCCCATAGGTGAACAACAACTTGGTGCCTCTCTGTATGGTGGTATCCTGCACGGTCACTACGGGAGCCTGGGGCTGATTCCTATTGAGCCAAGGTCTAGATTTAGTCTGTCTATAGATCTTACCATTATCTATAACGTTCCTTACCATATTCTTCCCATAGCCTCTCTGCTCAAAGTGCTCCTCGCCACATTTTCCCAAACATTGTTAGAGGGCAAGTGAGTCGTGTCTCCCGGATTAGCACAGATGACAAGCAATTTGAACAAGAGTTAGTGAATCTAACGGGGCACTTTGAGCAGAGAGGCTATGGGAAGAATATGGTAAGGAACGTTATAGATAATACCACCATACAGAGAGGCACCAAGTTGTTGTTCACCTATGGGAGCAACATCAGTGACATCTGTAGAATTGTTAACAACAACTGGAACATCCTCACCAGTGATACCAGTTTAAAGGGGCTAATTGATAACAGACCTTATTTTCAATATAGAAGGAATAAGAACTTGAGTGACATTTTATGTAAGGAGAATAGTCTCTCTGAGAGCAGGCCATTTAAGAGCAGGGCAGGTACACTTCCATGTGGTACGTGTAAAGCTTGCAGCTTTATCAATAAAGAGGTTAACTTCATACATAGAACCACCAGGAAGAATGTTGTTTTTAAAGGTAGAGCCACTTGCAGGACCTCAAATGTGGTCTATTTGGCTGAATGCACAAAATGCCCCAGTTTCTATGTGGGCATGACCACAAATATGTTTAAGGTGAGAATCCTACAACATTTAGGAAGTATAAGGAATAGGGATGACAGCAATGCCTTGTATAGGCATATATGCATACATCCAACACATAGCTTTTCATTTAGAGTGATAGTTAACATTAGAATGAATAATCGTCAGGCTGCAGACTGCCTTGGATGAAACTAAATGGATTATAGATTTAATGGCACACCTACCCCCAGGTTTAAATAATGTTATTCCTTTAAAACCCACACTCCTGAAGAGGCGTGTGTTTCATTGACCTATAAGGTTTTCATTGGTTGTGACTCTTTTTAAAAAGAATGTGCATGCAGTGTTTGTTGTCTGATGAAGGGTGTAACCCGAAAGCGCTAACCTTTTTTCATTTTGTCTGCATTTGGATTACTTCGTTTACTTGTTTTAAAGTTTTTATTAAAAGTTTTATTGAGCAGCAGCAGTGTCCTGCCATCTTTTCTTCTGTAGAAGTAGACAAAAATTAGGCAGCAACTGAATGTGCCCAAAAACAAAAGGAGTTTGTAGCACGTGATCAAAAATTATAAACAGCGAATGTGTATTGAGCGAACAAAAGGAATTCCTAGCGCGTGATTGAAAATTGTAAACAGCGAACGTGTATTGAGTGAACCCGATTGGTTGAAACATTGAAACGTCGTGCACGTAACATGGAAATCGCAGTAGGGAATATTTTCCCTTTACTTCAATGCAGTGTGATCTCGGAGTAGGAATATTTAAGTAGCGGGGGTGTGGGGGGGCTTGCCCCCCTGCCTACAGCATTTAGGTAAGTATGTTTTTTTATTTTTATTTTTTTATTATATTTTCGAAATTTGAAACATCACTCACATGGTGTCGACCATGCGGTGTTCGATGTTTGAAACTTTCGAAAATATAATACAGACCCAAACAAATGTAAGAATATTAGGTGAAGGGTCAGATGAGAAGGCAAGAAATGTAGAAATGCATAAATCTATTTGCAAGCTTAGAAAACTCTTGGAACAACCTCATGTTGCTCAGGAATGAATGCAGTAATGGTTAAGGAGAGGTGAATTTAAACCAAAAGATGAAAGGTTAATATTTGTGACCCAAATAGTGGACTATGTACTCGTTAGTTTACAAAGTCCATTGAACATGTGGGGAAACAGACAAATGTAGGTTTTGTAAAACAGAATTGGAAACAGTTGCACACCTTGTTACTGGCTGTGATATACTAATGGCAGGAGGACTGTATACTGAAAGGCATAATAATGTGGCAAGACTGTTGCACTGGGGATTGTGCAAACATTATAATATTGGAGTAACTGAAAAACACTTGAAACATAAGCCACAAAGCATAATGGAAAGTGATGAAGTTTATATCACATGGTTTCATCCATTACTAACAGTTCAAAAAATAGATGTGAGAAAACCAGATATAGTAGTCCATGAAACGAAGACAAAAGTAGCACTGATCATTGAAATTGCTACACACAGCAACTACAGTCTCTTACATACAGAGAGACACAAAGTCATAAAATACCAGGATTTGCAGGCAGAAACAAGGGCAATGTGGAAGAAGGATACTCAGACAGTTCCAACAGTAGTAGGAGCAATGGGTCTTATAAAGAAGAATTTACAATCATACTTAGATATATTTCTGATACATGAAACTCCCTATGAATTGCAGAAGGAGTCATTACTGGGTACATTGCAGGTGCTACAAAGCTAACATCAAAGATTGAAACAATACTAATTTCATGAACTTTAATCATACTTTGACTTAGGAATGGGGTCCATTCTTGTCATGGTATTAGAAACCAAAAAGACTCGGAGAAATTAAAAAAGGAGAAACCATACAAATAACTTGCTTGAAATGTAACTATCTGACAGAAATAAGAGTAAATGTTTCACTCTTTCTTGCAACATTTACTGTATATTTATTGATACTGTATTTTCTATTTCTAAGCAATTATCTTTGTTTTTCCACATATTATTTGTAATATTTATTACTGAGTTCAGTTTGAAGATAAGAGAGCCATGTGACCAGTCCACCTACTTGGTTAACAAACAAACAAACAAATGCACTGAAGCATTCTACAAAAGGCTGATGAGTGTTCCTGTTGCACTACGGAGTTGTGTAGTCATTGCACAAATACATGGTACCTGTCCCTTTAGACTATATCAATTTCACATTGTTTACAACTATTTCTTTATGTAACACATCTTATATCATGATTTGCAGTTTTTTTTTCACATTGAAATAGTTACACCTCATGATGTGCTAGCATTTGTATTATAACCACTTTTCGTTTGAAGTTTGAATTTATCATAGAATTTCACTAACAGCATAAATACGACAATTTGGTGAGTATTCCATACTGGTGTGTATGTACTGTACTTTTGTGTTTGTAGAATTAGATTACTTATAGCCAACAATTTTTGTTTTATATTTCAGTATGAAAGGTCTTATTATCAAGGCCATATATTTGCTATTTTTAGGATTTGCAAAAAACACTATGGGGAAAATTACATTTGAATAGCCCTCTAATCTCTGATAGGGAGCTTACTGAATGGTTTAGAAACACTAGATAATAAATGACACTTATCATGGGTATTAGTTACATAATAACAAATAAAATATAACTTGCATATTATATAACGGTATACTGTGTATGCTAATACTGTGAGAGGTCTCCACTGACTACATTTCAGAGTTCGTGATTACAAAATCCATACTAACTCATTCATGGGTACACAACCAGCTTTGCTACTGCCCTTGGCAGTGGTATATGTATGTCTATAATTCCCTTATACTTGGGTCAAATACATTTGCAGTTTAATTAATTATTTAACAGCTGCTTGTCACTGGATTAACTACATTCATTAGTGAGTCTTTTTATTAAATTTAGGTGTTGGAAGAAACTGAACATCAGTGAGCTATATTTTATTTGGATTTCCCAGTTAGTATCTTATTAGCTCATTTTGTATCTCTTCTGGTTACTTATACCTGTTATAGGCAAATGACAGTAGGGTAGAATATATACTAACTGCACAAGGACGAAACTTTGAAGCTGCTTTAAAGTAGGCCACTGGTGGTGTTTTTCATGAGGGTAATCATTTGAAGGAAAGGGTCTATATTACATTGTCAAACTCACACAAGTCTGAACGATGTAATATAAAACCATTAAGTTCGAAACCCAAAAAGTACGAACACACAGAACAGTTCCGGTACAAAAAAAAAAAAAAAAACACGTACATTTTAAACTTAAACTAATGTGGCAGGCTTCACCCCCAACATGGGGGAGCTAGGCCCCTCAAACCCTCCCAACTTAAATATACCAACTCTGAGATCACACCACAGTGGAGGAAACAGCAAAGCTGTGAAAACGGTCCACCGATTTTTTTCTCTGGGAAAAAAATCGGTGTTCCGTGGCTTCGCTATTTCTGTATTTTGAACATACGGGTTCAATTTTAAAATGTTGGGGCTCCTGTGAGTTCGACGTTGTAGTACAGACCCGAAGGACATATCTCATTGTGCCACATATGATGGAGGACATAGCCTACAAACTGAGCCCAGATTGTGTTTTGTTGCAGAGGGAGGGAGATGAATTAGCAAAACAGATTTGAAAGTATCAATGCAATATTGGCGTTGTTCTTAACGCATTAGAAAAAAAATAATTTATCCAAAGAATAGCTAAGAAAACTGTTATATTGTCTTTTTTAAGGTATATATTAAAATACTGACAAGTTAAGGATACATAAGTTATTAACAGTTTATTCAGAGTAGCAGCCATATAATTTAGGAATGATATCAGGCTCAATAGAGAAAACATAGGAAGTAAAGTATGTGACACATCTGTCTGGCAAAAATAAATAACAAACCTTGGTTGCAAGGAAATCATTCTGAATTTTTTTTAGCATATAGGAAAAGTACAGCAGTAAAGATATTACTTTTATTCTAGACACACAAAAGAATAGACTGGAAAAAGGAGTGTCGTACAAACACACACAAGGTAATCAAGAATAAGGAAATACACCCAGTTTTTTCTTAAATGAGAGTCAGCCATGAAAGCTAAAAGATTGGATTTGAAATTAACAGAGAAAAAATATTCGAAAAGATTGATAGACATAGAACTTAGAGAGAGAGAGAGAGAGAGAGAAGGAGAGGAAGATAAAGAGAGAGATTTTTATTTCTTGATCTGTTTTTAATTTCATTTTAACAGTCTGTGTCTACTTTAGCTTAGGTATTTAAACCTTTATTAGGAATTCCAGTAAATAATTGCACTGCATTTTCTCATTTTAATGGACTAACTTTTGATACTAAACTCGTTTCTTTCTTATGTGGTGAGTGTGTGTCAGTTAGCTCAGCACTTGTATTTGAATTAAGGCAGTCTCAGCCAGTCACCTACAGAGCTAAGTGTCTAATAGTTTTTCAATCCACCCACCCTAGTTGTGTTCTTAAACTGAGTGTATCTGTTGTTGTCTGCCCCTTATGATAAGTTGATGATATAATTCCCTTCCTCTCCCTTTTTATCAGCTGCTGTCAATAAGCACATGAATATCATTTTGCAAAGTCTATCTCCTATTCAACCGACTAAGTGATTTTTTATATAATTTCTTAATACTGAGTATACTGACATTGCCTGCACTGTAACACATTTTTGCTATATCAGCTTACTAGTTCCTCCTGTTGGCAGAAGATTTCCAGACTAGTTGTGGTCATTACTTGCTACAAAGGCCAAACTTAAGTGTGTTGCTATTGCTTGGTGTGCTCTACTGAGCCTTTTGTTAATTACATTCTGTGTTATAAATAAGGTAATTTAGTGCGATGGTGCCTGTCACAAAGTGGTACAGCTGACCACTGTATAGACACAGGCATTTACAGCCTTACATTTCTCCACGCAAGCTACTCCTCCAATCTGTTTTATTGTACATTAGTCAGTAGCTGTGTCAAGATGCTCTGGTTCATACTAGACTCCATGCTGCTCTGCATGCCTAGACTTTGACTGGGAAATCACAGTAGGTTCATAGGTTTATAGAAGATTAGTACTCAAAAGCCCTTATAGGTCTAGCCATTATTATCCAAATTTTACCCAATTTTCAATCCCTAAGGGCTAAAAGATGGCTTAGGTTTGTGCCTATGTCTTTGAGTATTTTACAGACTGCCTCAGTCCATAAGAGACGTGGGAGCCATCCCAGGAGTGAATTTACAATTCCCTAGCTATTGATGCAAACTGCATTTGGAGAGGGTCAAAAAATGGCTCTTCTTTACGGGAATAGGAAGCTTGTTCCAAAGAATTAGTAATCGCTGAGACACATATCTGTCTCTTCAGCATGTTTTGTTTGTGTTATTGACCAGGAGTAGAGCCTTAGATTGGGTGGCCCCATGCAATTTGCTTTGCAACAATGTAACATTTCCATCTGTTCTCCCACTAGTATATCACCTCCAAACCCAAAGTCCCAGTACTCCATTTAGTCCACATTGGTAAGCACCTGGAATATCTGATTTGCACTTTTCAAACATCTCTATAGTCAACCAGGTGTAAATGGGCATCCTGAGACAACTGTTTAAACCAACAGATGCAATGTGTGAAAGATGTAGTTATACAATACTATTAAAAGCAAAACTCTCTTACAAAGCCACAGCAAGTAACAATCAGGTTGTCAGGAACACGCAACCAAATGCTCAACAAAGCACACACAACTCGGCCCAAATACATAGACCTACATGTGCCACAAAGGTCTTCTAAATGTAACTCAAGAAACAAGTGTCCTCAGCAACTTCACAAACACCAATTACAGGCAGCACCCACCTCAAAGCATACTTCTAAGAGTCACAACAACTTAGTTCAAAAGGCCATAAGGCAAACCATTACACAATCTAATATCCCAGTCATAGGTGACTCCCTATTGAGACACACCAATGCACCACTCACCAGACTGTGCAAAGAGACAGTCATGATCTTTTGCCTATAAAGTGCTAAGCTTCTCCACATTACACAAGCACATAAGTCCTTGCACCACAAGTACACACATGACACAGTCATAGTGCACATGAGTGTAAATGACTTGAGATATACATCCTTGGACTATATGAAGAGAGACATGATGGAGTTCTTGGAATTTGTGCTTGTGTATGATGTGAACCTAGTCTTGAGCAGTATTCTACTATCAACAAGAATGATGGCTGCAATATGAGTAAAGTTAAATCTTGAGCAATGCTATGACAAAGTTGATAAATTTGCAGAAAATACCCCTTTTTGAACCCAGCACTGTATAGCACTAAATAGCCTAAATTGGTTAGGACTGCCACACCAACTAACATATGGACAGCCTCTTACTACCTATAAAATTATCCAGAATCCATCTGCTTGCTCAGCACTAAATAACATTCTACACAACTATGTTCCTAGCTGGTCATTATAATCTAATGACCCAAAACTCTTGTCTGTCCACAATCCATCAAATCTACTGGGCACTGTCTATACTCATACCATGTTGCTAAGGCCTAGAGCTCCTTATCTCTGTCCATCAGGTCAAGACCCTCCCTCCCTCCTGTACTTCAAAACATTCTGAAAGACTTCATAGCCAAAAGCTGGCTCTCTTTTTGTTCAACACCAGGCTAAACTATATTGCTAAATGTGAACAAAAACCTGTTCATACCTTACATCTCCTTACTTTCCCTTCTTCACTCACTTATTTCTATCAGTTTCCCTCTCCCTTGGTTTTCTCTCTAAATACACCATAAGCCTGCTTTTCTCTCACTTTATATTGAAATTATTTTTTGCATTATACTAACTTACCTTTAATTTCTGTATAAACTGGCCAAAATTTTGTTAACTATTGAATCATTGTCGTATGACTTGTGCCTATTCTTAACCAATGTTTTCATATTATGTCTAATTTGGTATAATTATTTAAACTGTATTAGTTTTTTGTATTATTTCTGAAGACCATAATATTATTATTCTTAAAATGTTTTGTAACACTTTGGAGCTTTTCTCTCTGGGTGTCTGCTGCAAATGGGCTCCTACCCTGTCAGACTTTGATGGCAATCAAAATGTCAATAAATAAACAAACAAATAAATTAATTAATACATGCCAGCAATTTGCTTAGCTTCTAGTATCATTCAAAGGAGGTACAAGAGAAGACTTAGTACACAATCCATACTGCTTTGCCAAGGGCCACCTGCACCTCTCCGCCCCAGGCTTTTAAATATTAGCTAAATCCTTGTCCGCCTGCATAGTGCCTTTTTTAGTCAATGTCAGTTTTCTAAAGTTTCCAACATAACACAACAGAATATGGAAAAGAGTAATGTATTACTATTCAATGCTTGGAATCTTAAAAAGCACTATGTGCAGGCACTCTTGCCCTTGGAAAACATTGATATATGCATCATCATTGAGACCTGGTTCAGTATCATTGAAAACACTCCATCAGTGCAGGGTTTCATTGCCTATCACAGATTCACACCCGCCACATTAGACAAAGACACTAAATATGGTGGTGTCGCCATAGTCTTAAAAGACACTAAAAAACATAGTTAATCTTCAAACTCATTAGACAAGGTAATGACATAGAACCCCTTCACATCCAACTTACTATTAATAAAACCTCTTCTCATATCAAAACTAACTAAATATATGTATTCAGACATCATTCTCCCAGGAAACTTTAACTATTCCTCCATTAACTGAGAAATTTCTACATCCTCTAACATGTATACCCAAGTATTTCTGGACACTGTCAATATAAACTTCCTGGACCTGTTAGCTCATAACCAAACTAGGGCTAATAAAATCCTGGACTTGGTCCTTAAAAATATTTATTTATTTATTTATTTGACATTTGTTGACCAGTTAATCTATCTAAGCTGGTGCCCTTTTTCAGTGGAGGCACGGGGAAAAAATCTCCACAGTATAAATTATACAAGTGATTAGAATCAGAGGACAAGTTTTGTATGTAAAAAATACACAGTTCCAAGTGATGATTCACAGCTTCACATTACACAATATACATAAAAATTCAAATGATGAGTTATGCAAGTGAAAGAATAGCAGTTCAGGGGACATATTTGCAGTACTGATAATGCTAGTGTAAATTTAATAGAAATATGCAGAAAAGTATATAATTGGAGAAGACAAGGCAGATGACCAAATATAATGCAAGAAGGAATGTCAGTAAGGCATTACAAGTTAGGAGGGAGTATAGAAGAGCATTTGGTCCATGCAAGGTTGTAAAGATGCAGAAAAATTGTTATTGGTGGTCTAGTATGAGAGACATAAAAGTTAGTTGACAAGCAAAAGTGTGAGAGGAAGGGAATAGGTACAGAATGTAAAAGAAAGATTAGTGTAAGAATACAGGGCACAGTTATTTAGAGGGATATTGAGAGCAGTAGAAGAATATAGAATAAGTAAACAGGAAGTAAGTATCAGGTTGTTAGGGACAGTAAATTACAGGGGTAAAAGGAAGTAGTAGAGTATGATATGGTAAACAGGAAGTTATGAGAGAGTATTTATGTAGGAATGAAAGTAAAAGGAAAGAATGAGAGAGAGGTAAACAAATAAAGGGGGAGAGAGAGATGGGATGAATTTTAGGTGGGATTGTTGCAGTGACATCTCCAGGTGCTGTGTAGGTGATTTCTCAGAGTTGTCTTAAATTTATGTGTATGAGTAATAAGTCTGAGGGCCAAGGGAAGCTTATTCCAAGATAGAACCAGAAGATAGCTATAATGCTTTAGCCCAAGTGAGTTTTTAGGTTTATGTATCTGTAATAGGTATTGGTCAGAGCTTCTGAGGGAGCGAGGTGGGTTATACAGGGAGACTAGAGAGGAAATGCTAGGGCAGGAGGTGGGCTTGTTTAGAATAGACTGGATTATGAGAAGTTGAGAATATATGAGTTGGTTAGGAAATTCTAGCCAACTGAGATTTTGGAGTAAAAGACAGTGATGTGATTTTAGAGGCATGTTGGCTGCAAATCTGGCAACTTTGTTATATGTTGTTTCAGGTTTGGATAGTAAGGATTTGAGAGCAGTACAAAAGATTAGGAACTAGATAAGCCTGGGCAAGAGAGATTATGGAGTTAGGGGTGAGAAACCTTTGGTTACTGTAAAGTAGGCCAAGCTTTGGTGGGCTTTCTTTATACAGTTGTGAACATGGAGATCAAATTTAAGCTGGTCATCAACGATTACACAAGATTACACAAGGAGCTTTTTGTGGGGTTCAGTTGAAATTATTGTACTGTCAAGGAAAGATATGAAGAAAGACGATTTCAGATGGTAGAGTGATTTGGGTAGGAATAGGAGGAGTTTAGTCTTTTTAGAGTTAAGTATGAGTTGGTTGTTAGTAAGCCAGGTTTCTGTGAGGTTGAAAGAGGTTTGAGTACAGGTAAGAAGGTCAGAGGGGTTATCAGCAATGGTGATGATAGTGGAGTCATCAGCATACTGGATGAGAGATGACTAAGGACAAGATGTGTGGAACTGGTTAGTAAAAATGTTAAAAAGAAGGAGACTTAGAATAGAGCCTTGTGGGACACCAGTTATTATAGGAAGAAAGGGAGATAGAGTTGAGAGTCATTTGACAGATTGCTGTCTGTTAGTGAGGTAGCTAGCAAACCAGGAAATAGTAGCAGGGGAGAGGTTTAGTTGAGATAGCTTAGATAACAAGATGGAATGAGAGACAGTGTCAAAGGCTTTAGAGAGGTCTAAGAAGAGACAGGATACTAGTTTATTATTGTATCTGGCTAGGGAGATGGAGTTAGTGAAGGAAATGAGAGCAGAACTTGTGCTGTGGCGGGGTGAAAACCATGTTGAGTAGGGGTACTAATGTTTCTAGCATGAGATAAGACAAGATTTGTTTGTGGAAGCAATGCTCAAGGATTTTAGAGAGTGGAGAGAGAATGGCAGTTGGGTGATAGTCAGAGAATTCAACAGAGTTTCCACCTTTGTGGATAGGTATGGTGTAGAATTTCTTCCAGGTGGTTGGGACAGTGGATTCACAGATAGAGAGGTTAATGTGTATGGAGACTGGGTATGCAATAGAGTTAGCAGCAGTCTTTAGAAAGAGTAATGGCAAGTTGTCGACTGAAGGAGAACATGGTTTAAGTTTGAGAACATTTTTAATGTAGCTAGTGGGGATGGGACTAAGTGAGAAAGGGGAGCTATTTAGAATGTGCATGATGGGAGATGAGGGAAAGGAAGGGTTGCCAGTTGGCACAAGTTTGCTTATTGTATCAATAAAGTAGTTATTGAAGATGGAAGCAGTTTCTTTGGGTGAATTATTAGGGCAAGGATATGGAGTTGAGGGTTTAACAGGGTGGAGAATTTGGTTGATGATATTCCAGAATTTTTTTTTATTTCTAGGTTGTGTGGTAAGGGGTGTTTGGTAGAAGTTTTTTGGTCAATGTTAATGTGTTTTTTGGCCATATTATGGAGTTTCAAATATTTTTGGTATTGTGTGAGTGATTTGTTTTTTATTCAGAGTTTCCAAACAGAATCTCTATTTTGCAAAAGGGACTGGACTGACTTGGTGAACCAAGGTGAACAGGGTGATTTGACTCTAACAGTTCTGGGAGGGGCTAGAGAGTTTAGTGTATTTAAGAAGATGGAGTTGAATTGCTGAACATATTTAAGAAGATGGAGTTGAATTGGTGAACAGCTTCATCAAGAGGGAGGTGAGAAAGGAAGGACCAGACAATTGCAACATGATAGTAATTAAAAGTTTCAGGGAAGAAGTTGGTTAACTTTCAGCATACTTTAAGTTTATAGGGTCTAGAGAAGTGGGAGAGAATCTTTGGACTCGAATAGGAGAATGGTCACTAAATGTGTCTGGCAGGGATTCAGGGTGATTGTAGAGATTAAGATGGGAAACAAGAATCCAGCCTAAGGTGAAACTGGAATTAGTGAATTTATAAGAAAAGTGGGAGAGTAAATAAGCTGAGTATAGCCATATAGGTGAATACTTATGGCTGGGGAGTCAAAGGTGAGGGCAAGCCAGTTAATATTAATGCCACCTAGAATGATAGTTTCATTAGGTACAGTGTCAGCCATCCAGTGAAGAATCTGTTATAGTACAGGTATGTTGTCTCCTGGTGGTATATAGATAGATGCTAAACTTAAGGTTTTATGGTTATTTAGTTTACAATTAGCAATGGTAAGTTCAGCTGGGTGCAAAGAGGGGAGAGGGTTGGTTAGGGAGGATAAGGTTTGGAGGTCAGAGTACATAATGGCTACACCTCCACCTTTCTTATGTATTCTATCTTGACGTAAGATGTTGTAACCTGGGGTAGAAATTCATTGTCTGTATTATGTGGTTTCAACCATGTTTCTGTGAGTGAAATGATATTAGGAGAGTGATGAGAAATCCAAGAGTGAAATTCTGTTGACTTGTTAAGAATGCAGTGGATATTAATGGAATAGAAGGAGAGCTGTTTCACATTGGAGATTGGTGCTTGCAGTAAAGGGTAGGTAGAGCTAGTGGGAGTAAATACATTGTTGTGGGGGCCTGGGTTGGGATGAATGTTACCAGAGAGTTGAAGAGTGTTGCAGAGGTGGAGTAAGATAAATGTAGTGGGGTAAAGAAGGAGGAACTTAAGTTTGATTTTATGATGAGGAATGTTTTTTGAATGGAGTCTGATTTGGGGGAGAGTATGCTAAGTGCAGGAGAAGAGAGTGGAAGATATAGGGGAGGATTAGTGAGAGGTGGAACCAAGATATAAGGAAGGAGTAGTGAGAGGTAGTACTAGAAGACTAAGACAATGTAGGGAAGTTAGAATGGAAATTAAGTGGAGTGTGATAAGAAGTGGGATAAGATAGGATGAGAAATTGAGAGATTAAGAGGTGAAGGAGGACCATAGTAAAGTATAAGGAATAAGATGGGTAGGAAGTTGTATGACTGAGAAGGGGAAGGGGGAGGTAATATTAAGTGGGAGAATGTAACTAGAGAGTATGAGTGGAAGGTTCAAGAATAGAGTGTGCAAGGTGGTGGGAGTGGCCAAAATTGGAGGAGAAGGATTAGAATAGTGGAAGGCTAGGATACTGGAGTGTAGAAGGGGTGTGGCAAAAATAGTACAGATATAAAGGAAATTGAATCAGGGGTGGGTGGGAATGGGGTAGGGTAGATGAGCAGAGTGAGTCTGAGTGTAGCGAGGGCGAACGGAGCAGGCAGGGCCACGACCCTTCCATGTGCACAAAAACAATTAGTGAACCTAAGAGGAGAAAATATATTCACAGTAAGTATGAAACAAGTCTAAATAAGATTATGAACGTGATGGGGAAGAGACAGAGGGAGAAAAAGAATACAGAAAAGAATAGGTATAGGGAAGCTCGAGATGTTAAAAGCAGTTAGAGATATCAGTGGTCTAAGGTTTGCAATAGGGAATTAAGAAAACAGGGAAGAGGAAAAAAGGAAGAGTATGAAGACTGGAGCAAGAAGTAACTGGAAATAAATGCAGTCGGCAAAGTACATTGATGAACAGGACTCTTGATTTGTAAATTAAGCAACTGAAATAGGATAACATGGGATGAACATATAGAATGACAAGGTTAACAGTTGCTGGGAGGGCTATTTCAGCCAAGAAATTTCAAGAGTTCAGGTGCTAGAGTTGGAAGCTACAGTGTCTAAAGTCAGTCAGATTGTCCAGGTTTTTCAACCTAAAAAAGTGGAGAAGAGAGAAGTAATTAGAGAATAGAGGTAGAGCAGATACGTGAAAGTATAGGAAAGGCAGGAAGGGAATGAATGAGTATAAAGTAGAAAACAGCTAGTAGGTAGGGATTAGAAAAGCCTATAGGTTAAAGAGGATGCAGGAAAGGCAGGTAGAGAAGCAAGTGAAAATAAGAAAGGAGAGGAGGAAGTTTGAAGGAAGAAGGTACTTAGAACTGTTAGTAATATTATAAAAAGGTAATAGGGCAGGACAGTAGCAAATTTAACTTAAAGGCTAAACATACATGAATATAAATAACAGTACTATCTAAATGCAACAGTAATCAAAACAGGTTCTTTTAAATATAAGAATTTACAACAGGTTATATGAAAAAGGAGCAATAATTGCTGTACCAGAGTAAAGACAAATTCCTACAGAGCAGTACACATGGTTAACAAAACTCAATTAGGTGCAGTTCTACAGATTCAATATGCTAATTAATGGTTAGAGGTAGCTCTGTGGAACTCAAAAGTGACTTCAGTGGTTATACAAATTAAAAAAAACAACCCCCACAGCAGGTTCAATGGTTTTACAATGCAGACCCAACAAATTTAATGACTATAGCAGTTACATTGGTTGTAGTAAGAGAGCACTGCAAGGGATTAACAATCTCCAGGCTGTTCAACAGGGAGTTATGGTATTTAAATAAACAGAAGACGAAGTGAAAGAAGAGGTCTGGGTGCTGCATCTGAATCCTAGGATGAGAGACAATAAGCATTTGTTTGGCTATGGGTGGCACAAAATAATGGGAACATAGTCATACTGATCGAAATAAGAATGGCAGGTCAAGCAGGCTCAGCTAGCAACTAATGCAGCAAAAGCCAAAGGCAGAGTCACAACTATTGAGCTAGTTATAAGCAGTACACCAAGTATTCAGGAGGGCTGCAACTATTGAGCTAGCTATAAGCAGTACACCAAGTAATCAAGAGGGGTTAAGGATTACACATGTCAGAGTGAGTAATAATCTCACATGAAACCTGGCAATAGATTTAAAGTCATACCACAGGTAGGAGGTTCAATATAGATCAGAACTCCATAAAGTACATGCACTAATGTATACAGACACCAAAATAGGTTGGAGCTACATATAAGTTGACCGTTAATCCCAGTGAGTGTCAGGTAGGAAGGGTAGAGGTCTCCTACCTGGGACATAGAGTGGGGAGTGGAAAGATCAGGCCTGAACTTGCCAAAGTGGAAGCCATTCAGGCATGGCCTGCCCCTGTTACCATAAAGCAAGTAAGGGCATTCTTAGGGACAGTGGTGTACTATAAAAAATGTGTTCCCAATTATACGAAAATAGCTGCTCCCCACACAGACTTGACAAGGAAAAACAGGCCAGATAAGGTAGTGTGGATCCCAGCATGTGAGTAGGAATTCCAGAAGCTTAAAAAAGCTTTGGGAGAACCCCCTGTGCCAGTCAGTCTAGATTACAGCAAAGAATTTGTTGTGCAGGTGGATGCTTCAAGCCATGGGGGGGGGGGGGAGCTGTACTTAACCAGGTTTCCTCAGAGGGAAAAGAGCACCCAGAAGTATATCTCAGCCATAGACTCCAATCTAGGGAGGAATGTTATGCAGCTGTAGAAAAGGAATGCCTAGTCATAGTATGGACACTTCAGAAACTTCAGCCTTATCTCCATGGTAGGAAATTCACTGTAGGTACAAATCACAATCCTTTAACATGGCTACATAGAGCCAGCCAGAAAATTGCCAAGTAATTAAGGTGGAGCTTAGGATTGCAGACATATGATATGACAGTACAACACTATAGTAGGGTCAGCAATGCCAGATGGGCACTCAAGACAGGGAATGAGGTAACATATTCCCAAATAAGCTTATTTTTCTCAAGCCACCTTTCTCAAGGGACACTTGAAAAACTAGCTTGAGTCTTCAAAGGGGCAGAGGTGTAATGATAGCAAGTACTGCCAGCCATGCCAGGAGAAATTGGGCAGTGGATGTATGACTTGTGCCAGCAGAGCTAAATGGAATTTTGTAAATAATTATATGTCATTTGTACAGTATATCAGACTGATTTGTAGAGATGCTTGTGCTGAAAAATGTATTTATGAGGTTTTCTTGTGTTAAAATCATTCCAGCAGTGCACCCTGCTGGAATGAAAAGAAATGTACATATATTATTGCAACTGAATTAAATGTATATGTTTTACTAGAGGATTATGGGACAGCAGAGATTAACCAGCTAGCTTACTTAAAGAAAAATATGGGAAATGTAAATGAGCTGTTAAACCATTAAAATGGCACCTGACAGTGCTGAATAGAACCCGAGATGGTGGGTCTGAAAGAAGCCTTTGTTCATTAGCTCAGTAAAAAGATGGGATTCCCCAGGCACTGCCATAAACATTTAGATGTGTATTTTAGCTGACTATGTTAAATTCCTGTCTCAGCTTCAAAAGGAGATACTGTGAGAACCTAGAGTCAGGTGACCAGATGAGGTTATTCTGCAAGACATCTTGGATATTATATTTTACAGGGAATAATCTCTGAGTACTGAGTATTCTGTTTTGGGGAACCTGATTAGAAAGACTGCTGACGTATTTCATTGTGTCTTGCTCTATTAAGTAAGTTATTAGGAAATAGTATTTCTCCTAGATGCAGTCAGGAATATAGTGATGCTTAGTTTAGAGATTGTTTTTCATTATTTGTGTGAGTCTGTCTATCAATATTATTTTCAATATTTCCTGTGATTTAAGCTCAGTAGTTTACTGTAAATATATATTCAGAATGTTCATGCTGTTCTATTATTTATTATTAAATATATTTAAAACTTTTATTATGGCTCACCCTTTTAGAAAATATTTAACCTTTGAGAGTGCTTATATTTATTTGCTGACCTGTGTGGGCCACTCCAGAAGGCCTAGCTGTCTTGGTCATCTACAATAATTTGTATTAGTATTAATATTACACAGTATAATTGGTCACCCTTTGTTAAGTGCCTTGGAGTAGCTGATTGTGTAGTGTCTAGTGGCGATGATAACTACCTTATACTCTGGGAAGAAGGAGGACACAGCAGGTGAATCTATGCAAGCCTTTCACAGGTGTGTGTGTGTGTGTGTGTGTGTGTGTGTGTGTGTGTGTGTGTGTGTGTGTGTGTGTATGTGTGTGTGTGTGTGTGTGTGTGTGTGTGAAAAATCAAATATCACAGTGTGTTTGTGTCAGCTACTTGGAGCAAGGACACCAAGCACTGGGCTTACAGAGAAAGTCGTGGCTTGGATACTCAGTTGAGGACATACCTGTACAGCTATACTAGAGGGGAGTCTTATCAGGGACCTGGAAGGAGACAGATACACAGAGCCAGACCCCAGAATGAGTTTGTTCTCTGTGAGCTCTTAAGGAAAATCGTGCTTGATGCAGGGAGTTTTGCATCTGGAAATACTGAGTGTATCTCTTTGTATTCCAAATTCACATCCCTCTCCAGTGTCAGTAGTCAGGATTCAGGCTCCTTGATTACTGGCCCAGCATAGGGACATCACATACACACTTTAATTAACACTAGATTTAACTGACTGTGCACATCTCATTTAGATGTTTGACACAGTCAGACATATCTGTATTTAGCTGACTGGCTCTATGGAACTGACTGAATACAGATATGTCTGACTGTATCAAACAGCTAGATGAGATGGTCACAGAGTTTAAAGATAGGGACTATAGTATTAAACTGTTAAAAGAAAATGTAAACCAGGTGTTGATTGAAAGAGATGACCTAGCTAGACCATACTTCTCAGACATAGAAGAAAGTCCAACTAATGGGACTGTAAATAATATAATGGATAGTACTTCCAGAAATAAGTTATAGATATGTAATCATACCTCTCAACTGTACAGATTTCCGCAGAATGTCCAGATTTTTGCCTCATATTTTTGGTCCATTTTTCATAAAAATTGGGATTTTCTGTCAAATTAGTGGCAAATCATTAAAGACTGAAGTTAGAAAATAAAGACAGACATTTGAGTTTCAGACTTCATGTCCTTTAGAAAATTCATGCTAATGCAAAACGTGTTATTCTATCAATTTTCTAAGTTAGTAAGAGCAATATTTAAAATTTGTCCCTACTTTTGAGCCTTTGTCCCATATTTATTTATTGCTTTGTCCAGATTTCTTGCTCTAACAGGTTAAGAGGTATGGATATGGTATGCAATGTAATGCACATACCAACAGGGTTAAACAACTTATAAGACAAAATTGGTCTATATTATATACATCTGATGTAGTAAAAGAAAATGTAGGTTCATCACCTAGTTTTGTGTTTAGGAAATGTAGGAATCTGAAACAATAGCTTTGTTATAAAGACCTACAAATGTGTTTTAAGAATGCTATAATAAAAATAAAAATACTGTGCCTTGCTATGATTGCCAGTTTTGTCACTATATAAATAAGAACAATGTTTTTGTACACCCTATACAAGTAAGACATTTTATTTTCACGTTTACCACTTGTAAAACCAAAAGTGTGATTTACTTAGTCACCTGTGAAAAATGCACTTCATTTTATGTTGGAAAAACCAATAGGATGTTAAAAGAAAGAATTGCCCAACAACTATCTGACATACATAGGGAGGTAGATAGTAATGCCTTAGCTTAACATATCATAAACTCAGATAAAATGCATAGTTTTACATTTAGGGTTATAAAAACATTGAAAGAAGTATTAGAGGAGAGGATACTGTGTTGAATACTGAGAATGTTGAGTATAGATGGATCAATAACACTCCCCTATGAGGAGATTCAGAGGTGAGAGATCCAGCTACACAGATAGATAGTAGCCTGACTGCCCTATGTCCACAGTGGTGAGGAAGTCCTTCTGTATGGCACAACATATAAGAAAAGGTATGCATCCAGATCCATGGAAATTATAGTCCCACTGTACTCAACCCTCATTAGACCAGCAATCAAGTATAATCTGCCATTTGGCATGTACTTGACTAGGCACTTACAGCAGCTGGAGTGACCTCAGAGGTTCCTCGCATAGAAAATACAAGGTGTAAAAATATGTCTTATGCAGATAGACTAAAATCCCTAGCACTTTACTCTGGCTTCTACAGACTATTAAAGGGTGACCTATGCAAGGCACATACAAACCCAGCCATGATGGAGCTTCTGCGCATCCACAAGGCAAATAGCATGATCTAGGAATCTAAACTTAGTCAGTGATTCAAACAAAATATGTTGGAGAGACAGATATGTGTCTCAGAGTTTGCCCCTTCTTTGCAACAGACTTTCTATTCATATTAAGCTGAGCCCTTCCTTTGCCCTCTTCCAATGCAGTTTAGATCAATGGAAGGGGAAACACAAAATCACACCTGCGGTAGTACCTATGTCCCTTATGGAGAGGTGCAGTCTCTAAGATACTCAATGCTTAGGCACAGATCCATGTTATCCTCTTGCCCCTAGGAGCCATATATTGAGTTAAATCAGATTGTATTGGCTAGTCTTGTAAGGGCTCTTAAGCCATTAGCCTTGTAATCTGCTATGAACCTATCATCCTGTATTGTTTCCCATTCAAATGTGTAGGTCCATGGCGATAAATGCTAATGAACATCTACAAATTTTCTATGCTACTCTGGTAGATGACTTGTGTAATATGAATGCATATCACCTTGGTATTATTGCATTAACATGTGTCTCCATTAGTTGCACTAGTCCGTAATGCAGAGCTGTGCTACGGAGCATTAAAGGTCGCAAAGAATTGGGATGGCCATATGTTGTGCACAAAGCATCTTGCTCTGTTTCTGATATTATGCAAGCTGTTTGTGAATCACAGTCCTTGTATTTTGCTTAAAATTATCAACATATGTTATATTAGGGTAGTTTGCTGCACCTATTCTTAAATTTGTGTTTGTTACTCTATATTTTTTTAGCTTATTATATGCAAATCGTTGCTGCAAATAAAATGTAGTAAAATAGTGTATACTTAGCACATTGATTCATTCTCTAAATAGCAGCTTAATCCAGTTCAAGGTCATATAAGAGCTGTAGCCTATCTTAGTAGGAAGAAGATATGAGAGAGAAAGCAATGCTGGATAGAATGCCAGCCTATTACTGCTTACGCACATACATGTGATGCACACAAGTAGGAAATATTGGGGGATCATCAGTTCACCTATAATATGACTCAGAGATGGGAAATGAAAGTGAACCTTCCAATGAAAGCCCTTCTATATGGCAACCTCAGGCAGACTTGCAGTAATTATCTTATCAGAGCACTGTAGTGGAGAACCGAGTATTGAGAGACTGCATACTCAATCTCTGCATTGATGTGCCGCCCTACCTATGGTACAGAAATATAGAGCTGAACGATTTTTAAGATTTTGAAAAATACAAAACTGTGTTAAAATGTTTCCTGCAATGCTTAAAAGTAAGTTTAAATGTAGTGAAGAAGCAACACCTATTGTATTTTATATTTATTCATCTATCTATGTATCTATAAAAAGTAGGATGAGAAAAACTAACAAATTTGTCAGAATCCCAAAGTAGCTTTCTGGCAACATGTGACGCTTCTTATGTTCTCTTGCATGGAGGATTATGGTCAGATCTCTTGATCATAACTAGCTTATTAGATGTTTGAGACATGGATGCCAAAAATGCATATTTGAATCTATGTCAAGAATAAATAAACTAAGTAAAAACATGCAAAGCGCTTAATGGTAATTGTGTATTTCGTACTTTGTACTTCGTGTTTTTATTAAACTTCCAGTACTCAAGTTTTTGGTTGCCACATTTATTATTTTTCATCTTTAGTTTGATTTGCGTTTTTACTTAGTTTGTTTACTTGTGTGATGGCATCTGAAACTCCTGATGGACTGGAAGGAGATTCTTTGCAGATTTCCCAAGATGAACCCGGGAATCTAACTATTTTAATTGGATTAATGACTAAACGTCTTGACAACCTTACAGCTCAAGTGGAGTCTTTATCACAAGTTTCTGTGTATTCATCACAGAACACCCTGACTTTAAGCAATGAGAAACTTAAACCAGCTCATAACAGTTCTTGCTAAACTAAACAAGGAACTCTAGACTTCAGTGAGATATCAGGTAAAAATAGCCACCAAGGTAAAGGACAACCACAAAGCCTTCTTTAATTATGTTAAAAATTTCAGAAACAATGTCCAGTACTGTGCAGAGCTAATAGTACATGATACCACATACTTGGACCCAGAGGACATAGCCAATGTACTAGTCTTCAAATTTAGCTCAAATGTGTGCCATCTCTCCCCTCCAGTGGTCTCAGATCACATATACATACCTATATCCCTTGAAATCTCCCAAGAAGAAGAAGTTATCAGGGATCTATCTAAGACCAAGAACACTACATTTATGGTGACAGAAAACATAGTAGGCTGCCTACTGGTTAGCCTGAAACATGACTTATCTGATCCGCTACAGAAGCTATTCCATATAAGCCTCAAGACAGGCTTCATGTTGTTTGAATGGAAGACAGCAACAGTCACTTTCTTGCACAAAGGTGGTGCTTCAACAGACCCAGGTAATTATAGATCCATAAACCTGACCAATCTAACCTGTAAGGCTAATGGAAAGGATCATTATGGAATTAATATATAAGAATATATGTAGCCTGGAGACCTTTGAACCAACCTGTTCAGATTCATTAGGGGCAGATCTGCCTACTTAACCTGATTCACCTGACTGACTTTTTGAGAAAAGTTACTGACGCAATGGATGAGGACAAAACAGTGCACACCACATATCTAGATCATGAAAAGGTATTCAACATCATCATACACTAGGATATCATAGATGAACTCTCAAAGCTTAATGTCAATCCCTATGTAGCTTGTTTGATAGCAAACTGACTAACAGATAGAACACAGGAAGTTAAGGTGGGTTGCACAAACTCCTCAGAAAGATCTGCCACTAGTGGTGTACCCCAGGGTTCAGTCCCTGGGCCACTGTTCTTTGGCATTTACTTCTCAGAGGTCAAAGCTAATTTTAAGGGTATGTGGCTGACCAAGTTTATAGACTTAGTGCCATCATAAACTCCCCAAAGGTATCCAGGACCATCCAAGATGGCCTGTCCCAAAAATAGCTGGAGTCAAAACCATGGACTAAAGTTAAACTCCAAAAAGTGTATAAACTGCATCTCTTTTGCAAAATAAATAAGATATGTTGCAGAGATAGGTATAGGCTTCTCTGGAAACATCTTCCACTCCACATAAAGTGAAGTACTTCTCTTACTCTATTCCAGGGGTGGGCAAACTTTTTGATTCGTGGGCAACATTGAGTTCTAACATTTGACAAAGGGGCCGGAACAGGAGCAGATAGATGGCATGCTTTGAAAACATCACCTCATTGGGGGAAAAATACACATCTTGGGATATGGAGAAAACATGTGCTTTAATTTCCAATGAAAATGAAGAAAAGCATTACAATAAAATCTCTGACTTCGAAATGAGTCTTTAAACACTGAAAATCAAATAAATGACCATTTTATTTTAAAGCACTGAAAGTTCTGTTATCCTTCAGGATATCACCATCACTCTCCTCCTGACTGTCTTTTTTTTTCAAAAACGGTAGGAGATGCAGATGTACTTGTCCTGTTCCTTTTATTCAATTTCTTTCCCCGGTGCCAAAAGTCAACAACGACCAGTGCAAGGACGAAACAGTTGCAGCAAGTCAGTCTGTGAAGCGTTATATTTGATCTGCACGCACTGTTTATTTTAACAACGTACGTATCACGGAGACACACACATTTTAATGGGAGCAGTGTTGTTGGTCTCCTTTGTTAGCCAGCGCATCAAAGTCTGGAGTTAGTTTTGTTGTGGCGATTCTCAGGATGGATCTGAGGTGTAGGTCTGTTAACTTGGATCTGTGGCTGGCTTTGTTGATGTTCATGACGCTGAAGGTCTGTTCACACACGAAGGTAGAGCCGAACAAAGCCAACATCATCTGCGCTTTTCGCCTTAGATTTGGAAACGTGGCATCATTGAGTGAAGCATAGAAGTCATTTAGTTTCAGAGAGCTGAACTTCTCTTTTAAGGCAGGGTCAGACTGAAGGTCGATCAGTTCGAGCTGAAGCTCCTCTGGAGCTGTTTCAGGGTCTTGTGACAGAGGAAAGGCCACCAATTGAAGTGACTTGTCAATTTTGTCGAAATCCAAAAACCGACAGCAGAATTCTCCGTGCAGTGCATCCAGTGACTCACTGTATTTCTTTACTTTTGCTCCGGCCTCTTTCAGCGTGGCTAGTCTAGGAAAATGAGTGAATGACTTGTTCAAAATCTGCCTGGAGAATAAAGCCAGCTTGGATTTGAAGGCTTTCACGTTTGTGTACATGTCATGCACAAACTGCTCCTTCCCCTGCAGTTTCACGTTGAGCTCATTCAAGTGTGAAAATACGTCTGTAGCAAACGCAAAGTCACACATCCAGCTCTTGTTGCTCAGCTCAGGAAATTCATCAGTCTTCCCCTGCCGCTCCAAAAACATGCCAATCTCCTCTTTGAGCTCCCACACTTGTTGAAACACTTTGCCCAAACTCAACCAGTGGACACGGGAGTGATAAAGCAGGTCCTGGTGATCCGCATCAGTTTCCTCCCGGAACGCAATGAACTGACGGTGCTGAAGTCCCCGTGCGCGTATGAAGTTGACGAGTTTCACCACAGGATTCACAACATGATTCAGCTGTAACACCAATTTACATAGAGATTCCTGGTGGATGATGCAGTGGAGGAAAATGACATCCTGGTCAGGGTTTTCATCTTTCACTTTATTCTGGATTCTCCTCAGCAGGCCAATGTTTTTTGCCGTTAAATTCGGAGATCCATCTGTGGTGACGTTAACAAGCTTACTCCAGGGAAGCTTCATGTTTTCGATGGCAGCAGACACCCGTTTAAACAAGTCCTCTCACTGTGTTTGTCCTTTCAGAGACTCCATTGTCAAAAACTCCTCCGTTATTTCAAAAGTTTCGTTGATTCCTCGGATAAAAATGAGGAGCTGAACAGTGTCTTTGACATTGTTGCTTTCATCCAGTGCTAAAGAATAAAAAGTGAATGACTTCTCCTTTTTGTTTAATCTGCTGGTGATATCTTCATCTATTAGTTCCACACGGCGAGTCACTGTCCGCCGTGATAAACTGATTTTCTCAAATTTGTCTTTGGTCTCCGGGCACAAAATACCTGCTGTCTCTACCATACATTCTTTTAAAAACTCGCCCTCAGACAGTGGTTTGCTGGCCTTTGCTATTTTGAATGAAAGCATAAAACTGGCCTTGGTACTTGACTCTTGAATGGCAGTTTGACGGTGAAAAAAACTTTGCTGAGCCTTCAAATTAGCTGCCACCTTCTCAGCAGCAGCTTCCCGTTCTATTGTTGAGAGCTTGCTAGCATAATTAGCGTGCTTTGTGGCAAAGTGACGGTTAATATTATACTCTTTAAAACCCGCCACAGTTTCTTGGCATATCAGGCAAACAGCAGATGATCGGTGTTCAGTGAAAAAATATTTAGTTGTCCACTCCTTATTGAACACTCGACATTATCTGTCCACTTTCCTTTTCTTGGGTCCGCTCATCTTCATAGAGGGGCGGTGGGTCAAAGGGTAAAGTGCAAACGTGGAGTAATAGGCCTACGCTTCACCTCAACAAAGCCAATATCTAGAGTGCGCCATCTAGTGAGGAAACATCAGAATTGCAGGGGAAATAAAACATTAACAAGGTTAATTTATTAAATTTTTTCAAGTTTGGCGGGCCGAATCAAAACGTTTAACGGGCCGCATGTGGCCCCCGGGCCGTAGTTTGCCCATGCCTGCTCTATTCAAATGTAAGCTTAACAAATGGCTGGGTAGCTCAAATTCACCCTTGGTTTGGCATCCCTGTCCCTCATGGAAAGGGAAGCATGCAAATATTCCAACATAGTCTTGTTTGGCCCATCTCTGGGTTATTCATATACAAAATATAAGGGCTAAAGTTCCATGGGAATGTAAAACCAGGCTTCTTAAGATCCTTACAGGTCAGTAGCCTAGCAAGTACCTATAAACCTATGAAATTATGGGAGATAAAGAAAGAGAGAGAGAGACTAATCTTGGAACATGCCTCAGCTAGTGTATTGGTCATTAATAGAGAGGTTGCCATTAAGTGGCTTCATTATAAGTAAAGGGACAATGAGGCAAAATGATGATTGAAAGATATTGCAGATAAGATGATTAAAAAAAAGTCCAGGAAAGAAAGGTGAAGGCCTTACATGGAAGGTGGTATAAAGATGAACATTAGGACTTGGGGAAGTTAGAAACTAGGGAACACAATGAGAACGTATTAAGGTAGTGGAGTAACTCTTGTCAGGGTTAAAAAAAAAGCAGATTGTGAGATCTACAGGCAGAGAGGAAATGGACATACATGAATTTAAATTTGCTACCAAATCATGACCATAATCAAAAGCATTACATGCATTATAATGAAAGAGAACACACATGATATAATTATCATCATCATCATCACCATCATCCCTTTTTTCCCATTTCCATGGGGTCGGGGTATCGTATTAACTGTCGCCAACTCTCTCGATTCAGTGCCACTCTCCTGCCTTCTTCAACACTCATGCCTGACTGTCGCAGATCTTCTTTCACACAATCCATCCACCTCTTTGCTGGATGCCCTCGCTTCCTCTTACCTTCTTCCTGTCTGTCCCAAATCTCCCTCACCAGATTGTCTTCTGCTTTTCTACACATGTGCCCATACCATCGTAATCTGTTCTCTTTGTTCTTTTCTGCAATTGGAGCTACTTTGGCTTCTGCTCTTATGTCCTCATTTCTTCATCTGTCCCACAGTGTGCATCCTACCACCTTTCTCAGGCACTTCATTTCCATCACCTCTAGCTTCTTCAACTGTTCTGCCTTTACTGCCCAGGTTTCTGTACCATACAGTAGTATTGGTCGCACCACTGTCTTGTACACCTTACTTTTCAGCTTCTTTGGCATTCTTCTGTCATATACTACACCTGATACTCTATGCCAGTTTGCTGCAGCCCCTCTGATTCTAGCTTTGATCTCTTTATTCAGACTACCCTTCTCCTCAACCACCCCTCCCAGATACTTGAAGCTGTTTACCTGTTCCACTATCTTCCCATCTATCTCTATTCTCAGCTTCTTCTGATTTCCCCAATCTGCTGCCATTACCACTGTCTTATCTGTGCTTAGTTTCATCCCATGTGCCTTCGGATTTGCATTCCATTCTCCTATCCTTTGCTGAAGTTCTAGATCAGAGTCTGCCTGTACTGCCACATTGTCTGCATACAGCAGCTTTGTTGCTCTGTCCCCTCCAGCCTGTTTGCTGATGTAGTCCATTACAAGTATGAACAGCAGTGGGCTCAGAGCTGAACCCTGGTGTACACCCACTCCCACTGGAAACCCCTCAGTGAGGCCAAACACTGTTCGTACTTGAGTCACTTGATATAATTAGGCCAGTCTTAAATACCTTTAAGGAGTTCAGTAAAGTATCTACATGTGTTTGGTAAGGGAGAGTTGGGCCTGAATGGCCCTATCAGGAAAATGTTTTTCCAAGATATTAAGGGATAAAGTCAGTACACATTTCATATAAATATGAACCCACTCAACTCCTCCCCCAAAAAATCCTTATAGCTAACCATTCTTTTATAATTTTAATAGTTTAAATGTAAGGATAAAAACAGTAAACAATGCAATAATAACTTTAATTTTACATACATTTAGACATTTACACATTAGACAAGGTGGAGAATGTAGCTGTGGGTTCACGGAAGGAAAAAAAAGTTGCTAAACACAAGGCATACATGCTAATTGCATTTGTTACCTGTGGTTTACAGCAGTTCCCCTCATACTGTGTCACTGTACAACTAAGTACAAAGAACACTGTAGGCTGGCTAGCTGCCTTGCTGTTCTATGTAATGGAGGGCCTTCCTTCAGAAGGGGTCAAATACTAGAAGTCAAATCTGACAAAGAATACACATATGTTATAGTGGAAGGATGTAATGGGAGTTAGTGGAAAGACCTCTGCCTCAGGGATGACATACCTAGTAAGGATATGTAGGTGTGGCTGGAGAACAGGACTGTGGACTGGAAGAAATCTTGTAAGGACATGGGTCGGGATACTCTTTTGGTAATAATGAGATCATATTGAGAACTTAGTTCTCTGGTCTAATTTTCTCTGGCAAAAATTATTCACATTCCACCAGTTTAATTGTGCAGATGTGGATTTAAGTAGGAAAATACTTTTTTTAAAAGGAAAATAACACCTTGGAAATGTCAAAATGTCTTAAAGAGTGGAGCGAGCACCTTCTATAATGATTTGTGGGACAACAGAAGTTTATGAATATGTAGAAAATTACAAACTGGATAGAAAAAAATGGAAGGATTAAATCTGACAGACTTGCAATAGCAGGCAATGTGGGCCAAGGTTCAGAGTTTAAAGAAATAGAGCTCTATTTGGGAGCATCATAATTTGCTCCTTAACTTAAGACTAAAAGATGGTAGTAAGTGAGATTCTAAACATTGGAGGTATGTAGCTGAGGAAATTGATGTTATAAGTATATTTTGGGCTTTCCTACAAGTTGAAATGAAATTGGAACAAGCACAATGAGCTGGTGAGGAACTCTCTGATAAATGTGCAGTTTGCACTAGAAGCCTGAGAATTAGGATTCAGGTATCAACAAATTGGGGTGATAGAGAGTTTCAGTTTAAATTAGCTCTAGCTATGTTCCCTAAATCCCTTATAATTCAGGAATGGAAGACCAAGCTGAACAGTTATATTCTAGACAGTCACAGGACTGAATTAAGAATCTTATATTCTGTGAGGGTGAAACATCCCATTATGGAGAGCATATTGTTAATGCAATATAATCTCTCATCTCATATAGAGCTCTTCCTAATGCTTAGAATATGTATGATATAATTTTCTGGTGTAGCAAAGCTGATGTAACTTATTAATTTTATCTAGCTGGATACCTAGTTTATTAAATGTCAAGATCTTTTAAATGATCCATTAATGTCTGTATTATGATATTATAGTTCAACTTGAGCCTTTGCCAGTAACAGAATTATTCTTTGCACTTAGGTTACATATGCTTCAAGTGTCAGTTTTTTATTTTCTAATCTGGTACATTGCATAGTCTACAATCTGGGAAATTACATGCATAAAAAAAAGTGACTTTAAGCTTTTGTTAGAAGCTGATGCTAATATTCACTATAGATGTCATATTTAATATAATGAACATACTATGGGTGAATTGGTTCCTTTGACATTTGAAATATTATCATTGTTCATATGTATTTTTTCTGTATTATGTTTGTTTTTAATAAGATAATATAGTTTACTAAATGATAGTAATACCCTGATGTCACTAATATATAATCTGCATTTGATGTGCAGTTACACCAGTGATGATGCAGTCACCTTTGGGAATTGGCTAGAACGACCTTTGCTACTGCTGTGCACACGGCTACAGTACTAAATCTAGCAGAGATAATGTATTAATTATCATGGTAATGTTAAGAGCTTATCGTGCTTTCTAGACCATATTTAAAAGGAAATTTACCAAATCCTAGGAACATTCTGAAAAATATCAGAATTGAGTAGTACTGGTTTAGGACAGTACATGCTTATTTGGGTTGAGGGGGTAGAAAATTGCACCATATTTCTGCCTTCATTTGTAAAATAAACAACAGCAATTCTACAGTCTTGAAACTGTTAAATTAGCTCACACAGAATATTAGGAAAACTGAAATAAGCAATGATGGTTCTTACAACTATATAGCATTTGTACTTGTGTGAAGATTAACAGAATGATTTATTCAAGACTCAGAATGGCATTTATAGTCCTGGTCTGCACATATGGGTAAGATGAATGTGCAAATTGCACTGCTATACCAATACGCAAATGCACTAAAGGTGAATGAGTGGCATTCATTTTGAAACGTCTGAAGCCTGCAAAGTAACACCCATGTAAACTTCACAGAGCTGAAAGTAGATAAAGTCAGCTATGAACAATGCAAGAACTGCAAAAAACATTCATAAGTGAAACTGCTACACATGTTCCTAAGTTCACAAATAACTTTGCATGCCTTTGGCACTGGCATCAAGTACCAAGTTACTTTAGTATTGTAGGAATTTACAGCAAGAACTTGCATGATGTATTGTTCAGCACTCTCTATCTAGAAGCATAGAACAACTTTTACAGATTTTATTTCGCTGTGACAGTGTCCATTTATGGATACTAGGTATGGGCTTTTATAAGCAAAGAAAGGAATAAGATGGGCAAGGGCAACACAACAGGAAAACATATGAGGGTTGTACTAGCGTAGGTGGGAGATGATGGATGTTTTTTACTGACATGGATAGACTTCCTTTTTTCAAATGTATATATGAGCAAAGATGGGGAGGAAGAAAGGGTAGTCAGGAAAGGGTTATGGAAGAGATAAGGGTATGGACAATAAGATGAGAAGGCAGACAAGACAGATGAGGTGGGTGGTCACATACCATACTGGGGTTCACAAACGGTGGAGGAGATAGGTAGAGGGAAGGTGGACAAATAGATGGTGGAGGATGGGGGATACATATGACCGCTACCATTTTCATTGTGGTTTGAAGGGCTTCAGATGGATCCCCATCCCTACTTGATGCTGCTAAGATTGGGAACTCTAATGGTAAGGTGGCTGAGGTTTGCAAGTGATGGAGCAATCAGTGTCAATTGAGAAGAGTATTATATGTGATGAAGGATGCTGTGATAAGAGCCCCACTACTGCTCCACATCCATTTCTTCTGTAGCCTTCACTAGTTCTGAAGCTCAGGCTGGTTTATTAAGCTGCTTCACCATGAACTGCCCTCAAGGTGGACCTAACACTCTTACTTTGTGAAGCAGGCCCAAGAGGAGCAGGGGGTGGTGACTTTTCTCTCATCTGGGTTGATTTCAGTTTGGTGCTGCAGGCTCAGTTGGATATGCAGAAAGAGACAAAAAGGGGAAAAGAAAGAATTACTCATAAGTTGGATGATACAAATGCTTTTATTTCATCATATAAGATCAGAGCAGTAATATTTTCAGTTTTATTTCTTAATAATGCAATTAATGCAATAAATTATAAGAAATATTAATCAAAGCAGAATGGTTTAATATGTCAAGGTATGTTCTTGGCATTGTAGCACTGGTGAATTTGATATATTTGTAAGTATTACAGAGTCCTACTTATCAGTGTAATATTAACAGGTATATTTTGTATACTTACCTGTATTATTAATTTTACTAATTATTTTACTTACTAATGATTTGTTTTCCTTTGGGGAAGCAGAACTTACAGGGTCAGGAGAGCAGACGCACCTGCCTGCTTTGAAACAGGCAGCAGTTTTTTTCGGTATCATTATATACTGGCAGGGAAGCAGAAAAAGATAAGGCTGAATTAATAGAAATCCTTCACTGTCTGTGTTCTTGTACATTGCTAACTGCAGGATTTTACTGTTATTGTATTTTTCACATATTGGTTGTAGTGATTAGTCCACTGAAAATGATGTGTCATTAGCCCCCTGCACATTTTGTTTTCCATTTCATGAATGAAGAAACCCAGCATGTAGCCCTGTAGCCATAGGGAAACTGCAAAACCACAGAACACGGAACAGTGCATTAGTTTGCTTTCCTCACTTCCAACTAAAAAGCATAGGAACAGAACAGCATTTCTGATGTTACGTATACCTTTAAATCAAGTAAGGAATACATTGCAGATAAAATGAAATAGTTAGATACTCCTCAGCTGAAAGAGCATTATCAAAAAGGAATAAAATGCTTATGATAACTCCATGCTCTGTTATTGATATTTGCTTGTAATATTTACATGTTCTTCCATTGATAATGCTACTACTTCTTCCACAAATAGCCATGGGTTTATATCAGTATACTGAATGCTGAAAACGCTGAATGCAATTTAATCGAACTGAAATGTTCGAAATCTCAGAAGAGCGAACTGACAGAACATCGATTTGTTTTCCAGGGAAAGAAATCGGTGTTCCGTGCAAAAAAAAATGTTTTCAATACTTTAAACACTGACAGAAGTGGGGGGCTTCACCCCCACTCCCCTACTTAAATATACTAACTCCGAGACTGCACCACAGTGGAGGAAATAGCAAACTCCAATGACGGTCCACCGATTTCTTTCCCTGGGAAAGAAATCGATGTTCCGTCAGTTCGCTCTTCTGAGATTTTGAACATTTCAGTTCGATTAAATTAAATTTGGCGTTTTCAACATTCAAAATGATGATATGAACCCATAGCCATACCTGTATGAATCTGGCCTGGCTGAAATGGACAATCAAAAAAGTTGCCATAGTAGCAAAATTCTTGACCAGTAAGTAGTTCAGCAGTTTCATCCCCTTCTCCTCTGAAGCACATAGTGGCCTTGAAAGTATCCTTTGTAGAAGTTATGAAGAGTTTGAGAAATTCCCGATACATTATCAAGAAAATGCAGGTTCATTGAAGGTACAGGAATGGTCATTGCTAATGCTGAACAAAGATGCAATGTGTCACTTATTTTTTTATTTCATTAATAATAGAGTCTTTACATCGCTGACTCAAACTTGACCAAGTATGTTAAATTCTAAAGGTGGTAACATAAGAGCAGGCAGCAGCTATAAGAATGCGTCACAATAAATTGCATTTGCTTGCAACAATTACAGAATACATTACTGTTAAGTGTATTTGCATGAAAAATAAAACTTTGCAATGACCTGCACAGCATCTAACTACACATTTGAAATTGGCTACACCTAAAATGACCTGCAAGTCCGGTCCAGCTGGTGAATCTGGGAATCTTGAGGCAATGTTACAACTGCCTCATGTACACAGACAACCCTCTCCTCCTCACAACAAATTCCAGCACATGTGAGAGATGCAACCATATAGCCAATCTGGAGGCTAAGCTCTGTCAACTCAGTACTGGTGTAACCAGTCAGGAGGAGAAGGAAAGCACACTCACTACAATTCCAGTCTCACATAGACCTACCACGACAGCAAACCAAACACATAAACACATAAAAACATACTCGGAGGCTCTAAATAAAAATCTGCCTAAGCAGCAGATACCTCCAAAGCAGACACCCAAGCAACCGCTACCCCAAAACAAAACACGTGCAACACATAGCTCACAAAGCCAGTGTGCCGAACAGTCACAGTCCTTAAGGCTAAACAACACACCTGATACACATGTAATAGGTGACTCTATCATCAGGCACACTGACGTCCCGCTCACCAGGCTGAACAAGGAGAAGGTCACGGTGAGCTGCCTGTCGGGTGTTAGGATCCGCCACATAAGCACTCAGGTCACTCCAAGTCAAGTACAAATATGACTCAGTCATTGTCCATGCTGGTGTGAATGACCTGCGATGTACTCCCTGGACTACATGAAAAGAGACATAGAGGAGCTCTCTGAGCATGTAGCCTAGGCCGGTATGACACTGACCTTGAGTAGCATCTTACCCTCACCAAGAATGATGCCACAATATGAAGACAAGATGATCAATTTCAACAATTGGCTTAAGTATTGGTGTCATTCAAAGGGGATCCAATGCCTGTCAGCCTGGGATGACATGCTCGACAAGCCATGATGCTTCGCTAGGGATGGCTTGCACCTGACACCCCTGGGCTTTCGGATATTGGCAAAGGCTCTTGCTACCCCCATAGTGCCTTTTTTAGGCAAGGCTCAAAAGACAAACCCACCTCCATAGGTATCACAAGGGATAAGAAACTAAGAGTTATGCTACTCAACGCCAGAAGTCTAAACCTCAAGATGCATGCACTCAAAACTCTCCTTAGCATGGAGAACATCGATATCTGTGCAGTAACAGAAACCTGGTTCAAGGCTCCCGAGAGCACCCCAGCATTACCAGGTTATACCTCATACCATGCTTTTCAGCCCCAAAACTTGGACCGAACCACAAAAGGAGGGGGAGTATCAATATTCGTCAAAGATACCCACACCTCCAGGTTGGTGGCACAGCACGAAGCATCAGAGACTATCCATGTGCAACTAACAGTGGGTAAAACTGCCTTCCAGTTTATAGCCTGCTACAGACCACCCTCCCAAACCCAGGAACCCCACTCGGCCTTCCAGAGAACACTGGAAAATATGAAGGTCTCTCCAAACACCATTATATTGGGCAACTTCAACTACCCAAACATAGACTGGGAGCATTACTTTAACTCCAACACCCTAGCCCAAAGGTTCCTAGAATTTATAAACTCAAATGCTATGGAACAACTTGTTACCACTCCCACAAGAGGGGAAAACATACTGGACCTGATCATCACCAACATGGGGACTCTATGCTCCAGACCAGAAGTGTATCCCTCACTGGTAAGATCAGGCCATAAACTAATCTCACTGGATATTCACATCCCGACCCCACCACCTGCCCAGAAAACCACAGTGAAAAACTTCTCTAAAGCAAATTTCACACTCCTCAAAACCGAGGTGGAATCCTTCAAAGCCCCCGGGCCTGTGGAAAATACGGTTCAGACCGCAGAATCCTTTATAAACGCATTCTCTGAACACCTTCAGGAATGCATGGATCATGCAATCCCAAATAAAACCAAGACCCAATCCTCCAAAGGCAGACATCCTGTCTGGTGGACCCCAGCCATAAACAAACTATACAATAGAAGGAGGAAGCTACTACATGATAGAGCAAAATCCCAAAAAGGGAAGGCATCTCTGATCAGTATTAGCAAAAAACTACGGGCACTCATAAAATCGTCTAAGGCCAGCTTCGAGAGAAAAATTGCACAGGACACTAAGGATAATCACAAGGCTTTCTTAAGTTATGTTAGGAACCTGGGTGGGAATTCCCAGATATGCTCAGAATTAGTCCAAAATGACAAAAAATACACCGAACCCACAGACATTGCCAACATCCTAACTGACAGGTTCAGCGCAAACTTCTCCCCCCCCCCTCCCCACCAAAATGGCAAATATCTATCCCAGCAGAGTGCTGCCCCCCCTGACATCTCAGATGTTCAGGTAAGAGCCGCCCTCTCCAAAGCAAAAAACACAGCATCAATGGGACCAGACGGTGTCCTGGGCTGCATCCTACATGAACTCCAAGAAGAGCTAAACCCAAACATAAAACTACTGTTCAATCTCAGCCTTACTACAGGATATGTACCCCAAGAGTGGCATACAGCAACAGTGGTCCCTGTCCACAAAGGTGGTACCTCAATGGATCCTGGAAACTATCGCCCCATAAGCCTGACTAGCTTGGTCTGCAAAGCTATGGAAAGGATCGTCATGGACCTCATAAATAAAGATATTGGGAACCTACAGACACTGGATCTTACCCAGTTTGGCTTTGTTAAGGGCAGATCCTGCCTCTTAAACCTGGTCGATTTCTTTGAAACAGTCACCAAGGCCATTGACGAGAGGAAGGTGGTCACACAGCTTACCTGGACCTCGCAAAAGCCTTCGATACAATACCCCACTCGGGCATTATAGATAAGCTCACCAGCTTAAATATAAACCCCTATGTCACTAGATGGGTTGCAAACTGGCTCAAGGACAGAACCCACATGGTTAGAATTGCTGGAGCCATGTCAGACTCCAAACCAGTTACAAGTGGCGTCCCACAAGGCTCAGTCCTGGGACCTCTCTGGTTCGGTATATATTTCTCGGTGGTACAGGCCAACACGGAAGGACTGTGGCTGACCAAGTTCGCAGATGACTGCAAACTGGGCGCCATAATCGACTCTCCAGCCGACACAAGCATCCTCCAAAAGGGCCTCATAGGAACAGACAACTGGTGCCAGAGCCATGGCCTCAAGCTAAATGCCAAAAAGTGTATAGTCATCCCCTTTGGCAAAAACAAAGTGCCCACAAATTACCACATAGGTGGTAATCCATTAAGTACAGAAGAAGTAATTAGGGACCTGGGGACCCAAGTTGATAGCAGTCTCTCATTTGACAACCACGTGGCCAAAGTGGTTAAAAGAACATTTTATATAGTCCACCTAATCATGAAGGGATTCACATCTAGATCAGGGGAGGTCACCGTGCCTCTTTACTCATCCCTCATCAGGCCCATAATTGAGTACAATTCCCCTTTTGGGATGTACCTTACCAGACACCTGCAGCAACTGGAAAGACCCCAAAAGTACCTCACCAAGAGGATCAAAGGGCTCAAACAGATGCCATATGCTGCCTGGTTAAAGAAACTCCAGCTCTACTCAGTGGCATACCACCTGCTCAGAGGCGATCTGTGCCTGACGTATAAAGCCATGTCCAATCCGGAATTAATGGACATGCTGCACCTCAGAAAATCCAAATCCCATCGAGCTACACGCTCGAGAGACTTGAACCTCAGCACTGAAATAAATAGGACATGCTGGAGGGACAGATTCATAACCCAGAGGCTCCCTTCACTCTGGAATTAAATCCCAGTCCAGGTTAGGCAGAGTCCCTCATTGACTCTCTTCAAGAGGAATCTTGAGTGGATGGGAGATCATAGGTTTACCCCGGGTATCACTTCTTTGTCACTGTTAGACAGAGGCACAGTATACTAACCTCGAAAAAGGGCATAGCAAAATTAATTTAAAATGGGTGGCGAAAGCCAAACACACACTGGCTAGACTTATAAATGCCCTAGGGCAGATAGCCTAGTATGAACCTATAAACCTATGAACCTAAGGGCAGCTAGCCTAGCACGTACCCATGAACCTGTACCTAACATAGAATGTTGTCTATCTCCCTCCACCCCCCACTAGTTAAGTTAGCCAGGATGACCTCTCTGCAGGTCATCATCCATGTACCTGCACTGTTTTCCACTGCTGGAAATGGCAGTCAAGGATGAAAACTCATCCTGCAACTCATTTCAAATATTTTTTTAAATAGACCATCAGCAGCTTGGTCCAGCCTGGCCCAGTATAATGCTTGACAAAGGTAGAAAAAAAATTTTGCCTCTTTCACACAGAAGCTTGGGACCCTACCCTGAGATCTAAAAGAAGTGCTCATTTTTGTAAGCAGCTTTGTGTCAGAATGAGGACTTAGGTATGAAACTGAGACTTCTAGGATATACACAGACAACCCTCTCCTCCTCACAACAAATTCCAGCACATGTGAGAGATGCAACCATATAGCCAATCTGGAGGCTAAGCTCTGTCAACTCAGTACTGGTGTAACCAGTCAGGCGGAGAAGGAAAGCACACTCACTACAATTCCAGTCTCACATAGACCTACCACGACAGCAAACCAAACACATAAACACATAAAAACATACTCGGAGGCTCTAAATAAAAATCTGCCTAAGCAGCAGAGACCTCCAAAGCAGACACCCAAGCAACCGCTACCCCAAAACAAAACACGTGCAACACATAGCTCACAAAGCCAGTGTGCCGAACACACCCACTGCAATATCACATCAGTAATTCAGGCAGCAAACACTCTGCACTTATATCTGCTCATCATGTAAGAGTGGGTGCATCAGCAGTCCAACTGCACATATGACCACTTTGCACCTAAATGATCTGATGGAAGCAGTGTGTATGCATGTGCTTGTCATAGCCCATTCATGGTGGTAAGATGTTACGTAAGATCAGACAGAATCAGTGCTTATGCATGTGCTTTACATGATCCATTTATGGTGGTAAGATGTTATCAAAGATCAGACAGAAGTAGTGCTGATGCATGTACATGTGCTTGTCATGTCCTGTTCATGATGGTAAGATGTTACCTATGATGAGTGGTACACTTGCACAGATATGTAGCTAATGCAGTTCATAGAGCTATATGCCAACAAGACTCATAGGTTGATAGGTTCATAAGTTTATACTAGGCTATCTGCCCTAGGGCATTTATAAGCCTATCCAAAAATGTGTTTGGCTCTCTCCACCCTTATAATTTAACTTCTAGAGCCTCTGTCCAGTAGTGCCACTGGAGTGATCCCAGGTGCAAACTTACGGTTTCCCATCCACTCATCAAGATTTCTCTTGAAGAGGGCCAGCGAAGGGCTTTGTCTTTCGTGAATTGGGATTTTATTCCAGAGTGTGGGAAGCCTTTGGGATATGAATCTATCCCTCCAGCATGTCCTATTTATTGCTATGCTGAGGATTAAGTCTGAAGAGCGTGTGGCTCTAATGGATTTGTGTTTTTTAAGGTGGAGCATGTCCATTAATTCTGGGTTGGACATGGTCTTGTAAGTCGGGCAGAGGTCGCCTCTGAGCAGGCGGTAAGCAACTGAGTAGAGCTGTAGTTTCTTTAGCCTAGTTGCATAGGGCAACTGTTTGAGGCCCATGATCCTTTTGGTAAGGAACTTTTGGGTTCTCTCCAGCTGCTGCAGGTGCCGGGTAAGGTGCATCCCAAATGGGGCACTGTACTCAATTATGGGTTTGATGAGTGATGAGTATAGGGGCACAATGACCTCTCTAGATCTAGATGAGAACCCTTTAGTTATAAGATGGGCAATATAGAAGGATTTTCTGACTATTTTGGCAATGTGATTGTCAAAGGAGAGGTTACTATCAACCTTGTTCCCCAGATCCCTAATTACTTCTTCTGTACTTAGTGGGTTACCTCCTATGTGGTAATTAGTGGGCACGTTGTTTTTCCCAAAGGGGATGACTATGCATTTTTGGCGTTAAGCTTGAGGCCATGGCTCTGACACCAGGCATATGTCTCCGTAAGACCCTTTTGGAGAATGCTTGTGTCGGCCGGGGAGTCTATTATGGCTCGTAGTTTGCAATCATCAGTGAACTTGGTAAGCCACAGTCCTTTTGTGCTGGCCTGTACCTCAGAGAAGTATATACCAAACAAGAGGGGCCCCAGGACTGAGCCCTGTGGGACTCCACTTGTAACAGGTTTAGAGTTGGACATGGCACTTCCAACCCTGACCACATGCGTTCTATCCGTAAGCCAGTTTGCAACCCATCTTGTGACATATGGGTTGATGTTTAAGCTGGTTAATTTGTTTATGATTCCAGAGTGAGGTATTGTGTTGAAAGCCATAGCGAGGTCCAGATAGGCAGTGTGGACTGCCTTATCCTCATCTATGGCTTTGGTGACGGTTTCAAAAAAGTCAACCAGGTTTAGGAGGCAGGATCTGCCTTTAACAAAACCGAACTTGGTAGGGTCCAGTGTCTGGAGGTTCCCGATGTCTTTGTTTATGAGATCCATAATGATATGCTCCATAGCCTTGCAAATTAGGCTAGTCAGACTTATGGGGCGATAGTTCCCAGGATACGTTGTGGGGCCACCCTTGTGGAGAGGGATCACTGTTGCTGTATGCCATTCCATGGGTACATAACCTGTTTTAAGGCTGAGTTGGAATAGTGAATTTAAGTGGTGGTTTAGTTCTTCCTGGAGCTCATGCAGGACACAGCCCTGTACTCCGTCCAGTCCCATAGATGCTGTGTTTTTAGCTTTGGAGAGGGCTGCTTTTACCTGTGTGTCTGAGATATCTGGGGGGCTACATTCATCCGGGATGGACACAGGCCCTTTTGGGGGGGAGGGGTAAAATGTGCACTGAACCTGTCAGCCGGTATGTTGGCAATGTCAGTCGGTTCCATGTATTTTGTGCCATTTTGTATTAGCTCTGAGCAGATCTGGGTGTTTCCTCCCAGGTTCCTGACATAACTGAAGAATGCCTTGTGATTATCTTTGGAGTCTTTGGCAATTTTTCTTTCGAAGTTTGCCTTTGAGGCTTTTATGGTGGAGTGAAGTTTCTTGCTGATACTGATCAGGGATGCCTTCCCTTTTAGGGTTTTGGCCCTGTCATGTAGTAGTCTCCTCCTTTTGTTGTATAGCTTGTTTATGGCTGGGGTCCACCAGACTGTTCTCCTATTTTTGGAGAAGTGAGCCTTGGTTTTACATGGGATGGCACAATACATGCATCCCTGTAGGTGCATATAAAGTGCGTTCGTATAGGATTCTGCAGTTTGGATAACATTTTCCAATTTCTCAGGGGCTTTGAAGCTTCCTACTTCTGTCTTGAGGAAAGTGAAGTTTGTTTTTGAGAGGTTTTTCACTGTGGTTTCCTTGGCTGGGGGTGGGGTTGGGATGTGGATGTCCATTGTGATCAGTTTGTGGTCCGATCTCACCAACGAGGGATTTATCTCCAGTGTGGAACATTGATCCCCTGTGTTTGTAATGACTAGGTCTAATGTATTTTCCCCTCTTGTAGGAACAGTGACTAGTTGTTCCATAGCATTTGAGTTGATGAATTCTAGAAACTGTTGGGCAAATGAGTTTGGACTTGAGTAGTTTACCCAGTCGATGTTTGGGTAGTTGAAGTCCCCCAATGTTATGGTGTTTGGTCAGATCTTCATATTCTCTAGTGTTCTCAGGAAGGACACGTGTGGGTCTTGAGACAGAGAGGGTGATCTATAGCAGGCTATGACCTGGAAGGCAGTTTTGCCCACTGTTAGTTGCACATGAATTGTTTCCGATGTTTCATGCAATGCCACTAATCTGGAGATGTGGGTGTCCTTGATGAAGATGGATACACCCCCTTCCTTGGTGCTATTGTCCGAGTTTTGTGGCCGAAAAGTATGATATGAGTTGAATCCTGGTAAAGCTGGGGTGCTCTCAGGAGCCTTGAACCAGGTTTCTGACACTGCACAGATATCAATTTGTTCCATACTGAGGAGTGCCTCGAGTGCGTGCATCTTTAGGTTTAGACTTCTGGCATTGAGTAGCATTACCCTTAGTTTTTTATTCTTTGTATTGTCTAAGGAGGTGGGTTTGTCTTTTGAGCCTTGCCAAAAAAAGGCACTATGGGGGTGGCAAGATCCTTGACCAGTATTCGAAAGCCCAGGGGTGACAGGTGCAAGCCATCCTTGGCGAAGCAACTTGGCTTGTCTAGCATGTCGTCCCAGGCTGACAGACACTGGATCCCCTTTGAATGACACCAGTAGCTTAGCCAATTGTTGAAGTCAACCATTTTGTCTCTATACTGTGGCATCATTCCAGGTGAGGGCAGGATGCTACTCAGGGTCAGGGTCATACCGGCCTGGACTACATGATCAGAGAGCTCCTCTATGTCTCTTTTCATGTAGTCCAGGGAGGTACGCCTCAAGTCATTTACACCAGCATGGACAATGACAGAGTCATATTTGTACTTGCTGTGTAGTGACCTGAGTGCTTGAGTTATGTGGTGGATCCTGGCACCTGACAGGCAACTTACAGTGACCTTCTCTTTGTTCAGTCTGTTGAGTGGGACATCAGTGTGCCTGATGATAGAGTCACCTATTACTCGTGTATTAGGGGTGTCGTTTTGCCTTAAGGGCTGGGACTGTGTGGCACACTGTCTATGTGGGGTATATGTATGGTTAATGTTGTGTACTGAGTGCTTGTGTGTCTGCTTAGGAGTTCTCTGCTGTTCTGGCAAGTTTTTATTTAGAGCCTCCGAGTATGTCTTTGTGGGTTTATGTGTCATGTTTTCAGGTGTGATTAGTCTATATGTGATTGGTTTTGGGGTGCTCGTGTTTACCTTCTCCTCCTGACTGGCGGTACCAGTCTTGGGTTGAGAGAGCTTAACCTCCAGTTTGGCTGTATAGTTGCATCTCTCACATACATTAGAGGTTGATGGTAGGAGGAGGGGGTTGTCTGTGTACATGAGGCAATTGTAACATTGCCTCAGGATTCCCAGGTTCACCAGCTGGACTGGAGAGTATGACTGAAACTGTGCTTTGGACATGCCTGGAGAGTTCTAAATATTGGTTAATGGGAAAATCCAGAGCCTATTACTACTGTTTTGTACAAGGGGGTAAGTGCTAGTAGCTTATTTGTGTTTACTGTGAAACTAGGGCAAGTGCTGGACTGTAAGAAGAAAGTAGAGAGCTTTCCTGGAGAGTCTGAGAAGTTCCAAAGATTTACTGAGAAGCTAGAGTAAGTGTTGGACTGTAAGAGGAAAGTAGAGTGCTTTCCTTGAGAGTTTAAGTAGTTCTAAGGGAAATTTTGAAGAGCAGACTGTGGAGCCGGGAAAAGTTTAAATGCGCAAAATTGCGCAAAAGCAGGTTTTAAGGCAGGGAACTTGAAAGAGCTAGGAATTAGCCCAAAACAGCCAATAATCTACTAGTTTCTGGGCAGAGACTACTCCTCCAGGGACAGATAGGCTGCTCAAAGCTCCCCACTCTCACTGGTGAACAGAGAAGCTTCCTCCTATCCAAGTAAGGATATGGGCAACACAGGAACTTATACCAAAGCCCAGAATTCAGCAAAACCTGAAATCTGGACTATTCTAGCTCAGAAAAGGTGGGAAACAAGGATATTTTTTGTTTTGTTTTTCTTTTTTTGCAGAAACAGTAGCAGAAATTAACAGGAAAACACTGTAATTGCATAAGAACTTTGCAGCTTGGACTAAAATTGCTGAAACATTCTGAGTGTCACTGTGTTCTCTTGTTTTAATTAAATATTTTATTAAAAGGTTTTTAAATAAAAAAAATTAACATAAATAATATATGAAGAAAGCCAGTAAATAGTTGCTTGCAAGTAAAACTAAATGAAAAAATAAAATGCACAATCCGAGAACTTAAGAATATCCTGCCTTTATTAAAAATACAAAGTATTAAACACTTTCGTTCCTCCAACCATGCACTTTATCAGAATACAATTATGCGCCACACCAGCACTATTTAAATATCCCATCTCTACCTAGGGTATAACGTTCGCCAACCAATCGCTGGTCTGCCAATTAATGACAGAGAATGAAAAATGTCAGCAAATACTTCTGCTTTATCAAAACTAAACAAAATAATGTACCACTAGCAACCCCAAATTTGTGAAAACATCACCAAATAAATAAAGGAGTTGCTTAAACAATTCATGTTTGCTACAGTAATTGTTAAAAAAGTTTGTATATATTATAAATAGGACTGCACCGAATAGGGGGTTAACACTATTTGTCCGAATATGAATAGTTTTACCAACTATTTGGCCGAATACGAATAGTTGTTTTAGTCACGTCATGAGGTAAAGTAAACACTAAAAGAAAATAGTTAAACAGCAAGTCACGTTTTACAAACTGTTCTGTGCTGTGTTCTGCTGTCCGTGCACTATGACAAGGACTAAAAGTAAGAAATTGTACTTATATTTAACTCATCACAAAACCAAAAAAACAAATATAAACTAAAAAACTCAATGGAGCCACAACCAATTAGCTGCCAAAGCTTTTTACTGATGTTACCAAATAGCTGTCAAAGCTTTTTCTGATGCACATTCAACTCAGGAATGCTGCATTAGCTTTCAAAAACACCAGTCATTCCATGTTGTTAGTATTAAGACAGTTTCTTGTTTCACTGAAGGTATCACCAGGTGTACTAAAAAGACGTTCACTTGGCATGCTTGTAGGTGGTGCAGAAAGGTAATGCTTAGCTGTATGACACAATGTTGGAAATCTGGACACGTTTATTTTCCACCGATTCAGTGGGTCAGTGTATCTCACAACACAGGGCTCTGTCAGAAAGTTGTTCAGTTCTGCTTCTGTGGTGGCAGAATCATCGCTGTTCAGTGCCTGAACAGGCTGCAACTGATCCCAAGACGACCAAACGTCTTCTGCTGCTGTCTTTGTCTTTTTGTTGGTGGTTGTTCGTTCACATCAGAAACAACTTCAGATGGCTGATTTGTAGGCTGAATTGCAGGCATAGAAGATGTTGGCTGACACAGTAACATTGCAGTGACAATGTCTATTTTGGCTTTTACCTGCTGCACAGGTGTCAAGAAATGCAGCTTGAAGCGTGGATCCAAGCCGGCCGAAACTGTGTAAATGCCATTTTCATACAAGTTGGAAAATCTCTTTGTTAAGGATGTTATCAGTTCGTTGACTGTCTTTTTGATTCCATTATCAGCTACATCTTTCTGCAGATACAACAAGACAGCCTGAACAGCTGGTAGGATCATTAAAAAACAGGAATTGTTGCAGCTTATTCCATGAGTAAGTTGTTCAAATAGCCATAGAATTGCAACAATTCTTGCTGCTAAACCCCATTGGCCTGTCATCAGAGAGAGAGAGCCTTGCTGGATTTGTCATCACATTCAGCAATGTACACAGACACAGCTCTCTTTTGCTCCAACAACCGATCCAACATCTGATACATTGAATTCAATTTGGTGACAACGTGCTGATGAAGCTGATGTTTTGGTACACTGAGTTCTTCTTGGATGGCATGAAGGTGTGAGGTCATGCTTGAAGAGTGTCAAAAATGTCCCAAAATCTTCCTTGATAGTGTTCTCAAGTCAGCAACAGATAGCTGTGTCAGAATCACATCATTCAAAGCCAGCTGCAGAGTGTGGGCAAAACAACTGACACTGGGCAAATCCACATCACAACGCTTTGACCATGTTGGCACCTCCATCACGTAAGACCTGGTGGACACATTCTTTGTCAATATTCCAGTGATTCATCATGTCACGTAGAGTATCAGCTATTCGAGAGCCAGTGTGCTGCCCATCACATTTTTGACAATGAAAGACGGCAGATCTGCGTGCAAATGTGTCATCAATCTAATATGCAGTTAAGCTCATGAAAGATTCTGTTGTTGTCTGTGCCATCCATGTGTCTGTGGTTAGACAGAGAAATCATGCTTCTCTGATAGCAGTCTGGATATGGCCCTGCACTGTGTTGTACATCTCTGGTATAATTTTTTCAGTGAAGTATTTGCGGCTTGGTAGCATGTATATTGGCTCAAGTACACCAATCAATTAATTAGTCTCTATCATCAACAATTGAGTATGGCTGGATGTCAATGGCAATAATTTTTCAATGGCATGATATATTTTGTTCGCTTCAGGACTATGAATGGACCATGTTTTTTCTTGCCAATCATGTCCCTCAGTGTTTGCTGAACCTTGGCAGCCTGCTGAGTGTCAGACACCCAGCTTGCTGTTGCTGCTTTCTTCTTGCTAATGACTTCTTTGTATTCATCAGGATGCTTATAGGACAAATGATTATTTATTGGAGATGTAAATGACTTTGCTGATCCACCTCCATGAGAGATGACTACTTTGCACAATTGCCGCATTACTTTAGTTTTGTCATCACATACCTTGAAATAATTCCAAATTGGACTTTGCTTATCCATCACTGAACTATGCAAATATACTTTAAATCTTAAACTCTGACTCATAAACAGGAACTGTATTGGCAGTTTACCAGCTTCCACCACACTTAACTACGAACAATGTCACAGTCCATAGAACTCAATGACGTAAAATAAAACTTCTTTATTCGAACAGAAAGTGAGCGCTTTCACCATCAGGCTTCTTCAGATTTCAACGTTCACATACATAATTAGTTTTAAATAGCAATACCATATGAATAAAATAAATGACGTCAGTATTTTCTATTAGCTATTAAAGTAACAGGAAACATAAAAATCTCCGATACATAACATGCCCGAACAAATGCATAGAGATCTAGTCTTATTGATTATATAAATGACTAAACCACTGTTACTAGGTGCATGTATCTAATCATATATAATTCTTTAAAAAAATTTTTAAAAACTTTTTTAAAAGTTTTTCTAGAATACATGAACCATCTGTTAAACTTATCCTAGGAACATATATAAAACTGTATTAAATCATCTGATAAACTTCCTATCTTAGAACATGTATAAAAAAATTGTATTAAATTTAATACTTAAATGTCTTGAAATTCCAGGACATAAACAAACTACTTCTGAAAACATGTAGCGCTATTTCTGTTTGGGTCTAGCCAGTCTTCTTTTCTTTAAGATGGGCTGTAAATTCACCTTATCATTTAACCCAGGATACTGGTCTGCTCTACAACATATAATTCAACATAATTCACATTCTTGGGTGTAACTGTCTAAGTCTCCTCCTCTAGTGTTAGGCTTAATAACCTGTATAACACAGAAACCAAATGTATGTGTACTGCCCAAAGTTTTACAATGCTTAGCTAACGCATTGTTCTCAGAACCTATACGCATGTGATAAATATGTTCTCTTATACGTTCTCTAAGCTGTCTACAGGTTTTACCAATGTAGAATACCGAGCATAGTTGACATGTCGCAAGGTATACCACATTGGTACTGTGACAGTTTGTTCTTGTTCGAAAAGAAAATTCTTGACCAGTCACTGGATGTTTGAAAACATCATTCCTGTCAATGAACTTGCATTGATTACATTGCTCACATGGAATAGTGTTGTAACTATGAATGTTGGGCATGAACTCATATACATTCATCGGATGATGACAAAAATACTGCTTCAAAACGTATCTCCCGTTGTGGGTACTTTTTTTACTATTGTTATACTTTAAATCTTCACTTACACCTTAACAACTATAATATGGTCATGCAAAATACGCTACAAACACAGTATCAATAATACACTGATGACTGCGGCAAGACGGCATGTCCTATAAGCGAGTAAGCTCACTGGCGCAACCCTAGTCTAGCATGCACAGGCATAAAAGATCTAACATGATGCATCCTCCCTTCAGTATTGATCATGTGTGCACCCGATATGAGATCTACAAAGTTGATTTGGTGAACAATCACTTGATGTGTATCCCATTGATTCCATGTTAAGGTATGCTGCCAACTCATCAGACATAATAGTGGTACCTAGGTTATTTAATTAGATTATTTTATAAATGTATGCCTAGTAAAATCTGCTTTAAATTTGTGACAACCAAACCAAGCCTCATATACTTCAACGATACATCCAAAGCCTCCCAAATGAAATTCATTCTCTGTGGACTTTTTATAGATATAAAATGTGCATATTTCTCGGCAATAACTGTACCAATCAACCCGTGTCCCTAATAAAAACAGTGAGAAAATGAATTAAGTAGAAGAAGAGGCATCCCCGTTTAATTTAAACTCTACTTTACTTTGTGCAATCCTATTGTAAAACAAAAAACAAATTTCCAGGCTCTATATTAGATTAAGAGAGTTTCAAATGCTTTTTGATATGTGTTTTAAACTAAAAATAGTGAAGAAAGGATAACAGACGTCGAATTCAGAATAATAGAGCAATAATCTCTACAGTAAATGCAGATCATATTTCTTGCCATTAAATCATTTTGAAACAAAAACATATGGCTTGCTCACTATTATCTGTATGTTGTTGTAAAAATACATATTATTAATGTTTACTCAGAGAAATATATCTGTAAAACTATCCATTACTTAACTTAGACATGTTAATGGGGAGGCGGTGGTTGTAGCTGGTCCCATATAGTAAAATCTTACTGGTACAACTAGGTTACGGATGGTCCCAGCAATTGACATGGACCATGCACAATACCACTGACGTAAGTCATATTACAGCTACAGACTGATTGGCCTGCAGATAAGGACACGAGACAACTATTTGTATTTGGTCTGAGCGCACTATTCAGCCGAATACAAATAGACTATTCAACCTGCTATTCGGCACCAAAGCGAATATGAAGCGAATATTCACTACAGCCCTAATTATAAATGTATATGTATAAATGTATATAAAAAACACACTGTCAAGAAAATACATTTAAAACAAATTAAGCTTATAAAACATGAGAAATATAGGAGACTTTTACATTAGATTTTTAACCAAACTTTTTCATAATATTTTATTAGGTTTACTATTGTTTGTTCGAATGGCAAAACATTTGCCGTTCGAAACAATGAACAGTAAACCTGAACACAAACATTCCGACCAGCTACAATGTCGAACCAAACGATCGACACAGTTGAGTCGACATTGTGGCCGAAACCATCACGTGATAGCTGTACAGGAGCTGATGTAAATCAGACTCCTATATGACATATCACATTTTTGCAGGGGGGCAAACCCCCTGCGCCCCCCTACTAATATATTCTAACTCTGAGATTGCACTACAGTGGGGATATGGATGAATTTCTAGTCCTCACTGTACCATGATCTCTGTGCAAATAGTTGAATACTTATGCGAATGCCCTACTGCATTCTCATAAGTGTGTTCGACTATCCCATCCATTTATGTTTTGTGCACGACATTCTGATTTTCGGCAGCAGTGCTGCCTACAGAATGTCGTTCACACAAAACATAGTAAACCATTTTATTATTTCAACTTTGTCTACAATTTATTAACTTTCTCATATAGCATGGGGTAATGAAGAAACAATGCCATCTTCATTATCCCTATGCTATATGTGTGAGCTAACAAATTATAGACAAAGTTGGAATAATAAAATATGTATGAAAAAAGTTTTGTTAAAAATCTAATATAAAAGTCTCTTATCTTTCTCATGTTTTTATAAGCTTAATTTTTTTTAAATATGTTTTCTTGATTGTGTGTTTTTTCTATAAGTTTATACATATACATTTATAATATATACAAATATTTTTAACAGTTGCTGTAGCAAACCTGAATTGTTTAAGCAACTCCTTTATTTATTTGGTGATGTTTTCACATATTTAGAATTGCTAGTGGTACATTATTTTGTTTAGTTATGATGCAGCAGAAGTATTTACTAACAATTTTCATTCACTGTCATTAATTGGCAGACCAGTGATTGGTTGGTGAACATCCTACCCTGGGGAGAGGTGGGGTATTTAAATAGTGCTGGTGTGTTGCATAATTGTATTCTGATGAAGTCCCTGGTTGGAGGGACGAAAGCTCTTAATACTTTATATTTTTAATAAAGATGAGATATTCTTAAGTTCTCGGATTGTGCATTTTATTTTTTCATTTAATATATGAAGAAATTAGATGATTAAACAAATAAACAATGAATGAGAAATATCAAAAAAAGATAACAAAGGCAACTATTTACAAAGGTGCCTACTATATATGAAATTCTATATTTTTCATAGGTTCATAGGTGTGTGCTAGGCTAATGGCCCTGGGGCCTTTACAAGCCTCGCCCATAGAAGTGCCCTGGCATTGTGCTGCCTGTCGTTAGTTCCCAGTCCCTCTATCAAGTAGAGCCACTGGAGTGATCCCTGGGGTGAACTTTCTATTTCCCATCCACTCATCAAGATTTCTCATGAAGAGGGCCAGTGAGTGCTCTGCTTTACATCTATGGGAAGTCTCTTCCAGAGCATGGGTAGTTTCTAGGTTATGAACCTGTCCCTCCAGCATGTTCTGTTGGTTGTGGTAATTGCTGTTAACTTATCAAGTACAGGTAGGGTGAACATGTTGTAGAAATTATATAATTCTGAAGTGTATTGGCATTACTAGTTAAAAGAACTCTTTTTTAATGCACTGTATTTTCAGAATAATGCAATTACTTAGCACAGTCTATGGTACCTAACAATGGCAATGCTTGGGACCAAGATGCACACATATTTATTGCATTTTACAAAATGAACAAGTACTAATATATTGTGACAGACTTTTCTCCTCCCCTTAAATAAGTTCTTTAAAAGCAGTGGGGTGAAGGTGGTGGCCACCCCAGTGCAAAGTGTCAGATGCACAATTATCAGATCCATTATTTATTTATTTTTTCAAATGTATGTAAATACAAAGGCAGGAACAGACTGGTAGGGCATTAGGACCTGGTGCGCCACCTTAGGAAGGAAGGAGTACCAGATCGGAGAACTTATTTTTCTTTTGCTGTTAATTATAGTGTGAGGGAATTATGGACCTAGTGCTCCTGCTTACGAGATAAGGAAAGAACTCCAGATTGGAGAATGGATCTTGTTTTTCTTGATCCTCAACCTACTGTTAAGGGGCACCAGACCAGGGTGTCCCACCAGGTACCTAATGAGCCAGTTATGGCTCTGTTTAAAAAGTTAACAGTTCACATACAATTGAACTGGTGAAACATGAGCACTGCCAGCTACACCACTACTTTTTCTATTGCTTAATATTGCAGTATTGATTAAAACAACATTTACCAGTATGCTTTGACTTAGTAAGGATGGGGTTACATTAGCTAGTCCAAAGCTTGCAATCTTTGAAAGAATGATGCTACAGCTTTATGGATCAAGGCTCAAACGCGATAACATCACTGCTGAGGTGAACCATATCCTTACTGAAAATGTCTTTTTGGAAAAACGGATCCAAGACAGCCAGATGGCGCTTAAGTATAGAATTGGGTTCTGACTGACATGCATGAAACAGGCAGAAGGAATCATACCTTGCACAGTGCAGAAAGAGCTAATTATATGGAGTCCTAGCAGGAGTAAGGATAGGCAGAATGCAATTGGATGTAGTCCCATGGGTGGTGGCCCTTCCACTGTCCAAAGTTTAGCACTTGATGAGAAGTAGCTGCTGTCCATATGAGGGGATGACTATGGCATATGAGGACACTGTGGTCATTCAGGGTGGCACACATTCCAGCACCTTGCTACATCTCCATTATCCACACTAGGGTGGTGCAGATGGTCAGTGTTTACCTGCTCTTTGAAGTAATAGGCCATGTATACCCTCACTGGGTGAATGTCTGCATATAAATTGAAATATTTCCTCACCAATATCAACAATAAAACCACAGGAAAAGACAGGACATGGTGAGTGTGGATATCATACCTACATTACTATTTCAGATGGTTTAAACAGAACGAATTTTATATAGTTATATTTTTGCTACAGGTGTTGCATTGCAGGCTGATGTTGTCCGCATAAGTCATTTGGCAGAGGTTTTAAGCCAGATGCCCTTCCTGACGCAACCCTCCCCATTTATCCGGGCTTGGGACCGGCACAAAAAAATGCACTGGCTTGTGCATCCCCAGTGGCTGGGTTAAGACAGGCACTGGGAGGCAGTGAAGTGTTACCAAATAGCTGGGTAACTACAGCAGAGCTAGTAAGGGAGACTGCTAGAAAGGTGCTTGGTGTGACATCTGGACAGAGGAAGGAGGACAAGGAGACCTGATGGTGGAATGAGGAAGTACGGGAGAGTATACAGAGGAAGAGGCTGATGAAGAAGAAGTGGGATTGTCAAAGAGATGAAGAAAATAGACATGAGTATAAGGAGATGAGGTGCATGGCAAAGCGAGAGGTGGCGAAGGCTAAGGATAAGGCATATGGAGAGTTGTATGAGAGATTGGACACTAAAGAAGGAGAAAAGGACCTGTACCGAATGGCTAGACAGAGGGACAGAGCTGGGAAAGATGTGCAGTAGGTAAGGGTGACTAAGGATAGTGAGGGAAATGTACTCACAAGCGAGGAGAGTATGTTGAGTAGATGGAAAGAGTACTATGAGGGGCTGATGAATGAAGAGAATGAGAGAGAGAGAAGGTTGGATGATGTGGGGATAGTGAATCAGGAAGTGAAACAGATTAGCAAGGAGGAAGTAAGGACAGCTATGAAGAGGATGAAGAATGAAAAGGCTGTTGGCCCAGATGACATACCAGTGGAAGCATGGAGGTGCTTAGGAGAAATGGTAGTGGAATGTTTAACCAGATTGTTTAATGAAATTTTGGAAAGTCAGAGGATGCCTGAGGAGTGGAGAAAACATGTTTTGGTACCTATCTTTAAGAATAAGGGTGATGTGCAGAGCTGCAGTAACTACAGAGGGATAAAATTGATCAGTCACAGCTTGAAGTTATGGGAAAGAGTAGTGGAAGCTAGGTTAAGAAGGGAGGTGATGATTAGTGATCAGCAGTATGGTTTCATGCCAGGAAAGAACACTACAGATGCAGTGTTTGCTCTGAGAGTGTTGTTGGAGAAATACAGAGAAGGTCAGAAGGAGTTGCATTGTGTCTTTGTGGACTTAGAGAAAGCATATGACAGGGTGCCTAGAGAAGAGTTGTGGTATAGTATGAGGAAGTCGGGAGTGGCAGAGAAGTATGTAAGAGTGGTACAGGATATGTATGAGGGTAGTGTGACATTGGTGAGGACGGCAGTGGGAGTGACAGATACGTTTAAGGTGGAGGTGGGATTACATCAAGGATCAGCTCTGAGCCCTTGCTTATTTGCAGTGGTGATGGACAGGTTGACAGATGAGATCAGACAGGAGGCCCCGTGGATTATGATGTTTGCAGATGACATTGTGATCTGTAGTGAGAGTAGGGACCAGGTGGAGGAGACCCTGGAGAGGTGGAGATATGGTTTAGAGAGGAGAGGAATGAAGGTCAGCAGGGCTAAAACAGAATATATGTGTGTGTAAATGAGAGGGAGGGAAGAGGAATGGTGAGGATGCAGGGAGTAGAGTTGGTAAAGGTGGATGAGTTTAAGTACTTGGGATCAACAGCTCAGAGTAATGGTGCGTGTGGAAGAGAGGTGAAGAAGAGAGTACAGGCAGGGTGGAATGGGTGGAGAAGAGTGTCAGTAGTGATTTGTGACAGACGGGTACCAGTAAGAGTGAAAGGGAAGGTCTACAAGAGGGTAGTCAGACCAGCTATGTTGTATGGGTTGGAAACAGTGGCATTGACAAAAAGGCAGGAGTCAGAGCTGGATGTGGCAGAGTTAAGGATGTTAAGATTTGCACTGGGTGTGACTAGGATGGACAGGATTAGGAATCAGTATATTAGAGGGTCAGCTCAGGTTGGACAGTTTGGAGACAAGGCAAGGCAAGAGAGGCGAGATTACGTTGGTTTGGACATGTGCTGAGGAGGGATGCTGGGTATATTGGGAAAAGGATGCTAAGGATGGAGCTGACAGATAAGAGGAAAAGAGGAAGGCCTAAGATAAGGTTTATGGATGTGGTGAGAGAGGACATGCAGATGGTTGGTGTGAAAGAGCAAGATGCAGAGAACAGGAAGAAATGGAAGCAGATAATCTGCTGTGGCAGCCCCTAATGGGAACAGCCGAAAGAAGATGATGATGTTGCATAGCAGGCTGATGCTGTCAGTAGAATGACTGTTGATGATGATGCCATTACTTTCATAGTCATGACAAAGCCTCAGAACAGTGGCACAAAGTGTACTAGCAAGCCCCCCTTCCTCAAGTAGGTTGATAACTGCATAATCACTGCTACAGACTTACACATAGTGTGTCATGAAGAAATTACATTATTGGAATGGAGGGGAATCCCCTTGCATCTCAACACCTCTTTCCTGTGTCAGGCTGAACTTTTAGAAGAAGATGCATCAATGCCTGAGGCTCCATTATCCATTGGGCAGTCTGTACACATGTGTGTCAGGTGAAGGTAAAAATCACAACTCTTTCTAGAGACACACATGGCTTTGTCTACACAACAACAGGTATGCCTTGACATAGTTTAGCCACAGGCTTTTACCCCTGAAAGTCAGGTAGGGATGGTCAAAGTGCTACATGACATATGTGAGGAAACTGGCCAGTACATGCAAATGGTCCAAGCCAAAAAGAATGCTATGATGATCCTTGTGAGGAACATGGCTACACAAATGGCTTCCATGCCATCCTCTATCCACACACTACTGAAGATTTACCAAAATCAAATTGGTGAGACATCTGGCTGTAGTCAAGGGAGTGTCTGGATGAATGGTGGATGAGTAGGCCAGACAAGAAGAAAGGAGCCACTTTTGATATTTTAAGTATTTTGCTTCAGATTATTTGTTAAGTTTTTCTGCATTGCTGCCTACTTTTGAGCATTTTCTGGCTTGTTGAACTTTATTTCTGTGTTGGTAACTGTATTTAGAACACAACCTAGAGCTGATTACTGAATTTCCTGCCTGCACTTATTTAAAATCGTTTTTTTCCTAAAACTTGCATTTTATCTGTCTCTGGCCTAGCACTCAAGTGTCGGGTCATTTACTGCACTGTTCTAACTTGTTTATACTTGTGAACCTCTGCTTTCCTTAAAAAAAAAAAAAAAAAAAAAAAAAAAAATCTTGCTTTTTTCCCACTTTTTTGAGATTTAAAAAAGTTCAGTTACAGATTTGCTGTTCTGAACTGTTTGTAAGTTTCTTGGAGGCCATTGTTTGCTTAGGCTCAAGGGAAGTCTCTGTATTAATCAGTGGCAGTGATAAACATTGAGCAGCCTGCCTGCCCCTGTGGGAGTGGTTACTGCTTTGAAACTGTAGTTTTATTGGCCATTTTGGGTCATTTCCAAACTCCTTGAACTCCCTCTCTTAAAACCATCTTTTGTGCGTTTCGCCTAATTGGGTTTAAACTATTCCTGGCTCCACAAAGTCTGCTCTTCACTTTTTCCCTTAGAACTGCTCTATCTCTCTAATTAAACACCATATTCTCATTCTAAGGCCTCTCACTGGTCTAAATAAGTAATCTTACAAGTTAGCACTAATAAACCTTAAGCACTACTTACTCTTATACTCTCTACGATTACCTTGTCCCCTATTGGTCCATTTAATTCAGTTCCCTATATTACCCTAGCATGTCCAAAGGTCAGTCAATGGTTTCCTCTCCAGTCCAGCTGGTGAATCTGGGAATTTTGAGGCAATGTTACAACTGTCTCATGTACACGGATAACCCTCTCCTCCTCCTCCAAACAGGTTCAAATATATGTGAGAGATGCAACCATATAGCCAAACTGGAGGCTGAGCTCTCTCATCTCAAAACTGGTGTAACCAGTCAGGAGGAGAAGGTAACCTCACACAACACAATTCTAGTATCACATAGTCCCACCACAACAGCGAACCAAACACATAAAAACACAAAAGCATACTCGGAGGCTCTAAATAAAAATCTACCTAAGCAACAGAGACCTCCAAAGCATAAATCCAAGCAAACACTACCCCAAAACAAAACACGTACAACACATAGCACACAAAGTCAGTGTGCCAAGCAGTCACAGCCCTTAAGGCTGAATAACACACCTGATACTCTTGTAATAGGTGACTCTATTGTCAGACACACTGACGTCCAGCTCACCAGGCTGAATAAAGAGAAGGTCACAGTGAGCTGCCTGTCGGGCGCTAGAATCCGCCACATAATGCAAGCACTCAGGTCACTCCAAAGCAAATACAAATATGACTCAGTCATTGTACATGCTGGCATGAATGACCTGAGACGTACCTCCCTCGACTACATGAAAAGAGACATAGAGGAGCTCTCTGATCATGTAACCCAGGCCGGTATGACCCTGACCTTGAGCAGCATCTTACCCTCACCTAAAATGATGCCACAGTATAAAGACAAAATGATCGATTTTAACAATTGGCTAAAATGTTGGTGTCATTCAAAGGGGATCCAGTGTCTGTCAGCCTGGGATGATATGCTCGACAAACCACGTTGCTTCACTAGGGACGGCTTGCACCTGTCACCCCTGGGCTTTCAGATATTGGCAAAGGCTCTTGTCACCCCCATAGTGCTTTTTTAGGCAAGGCTCAAAAATCAAACCCACCTCCATAGACAGCACAAGGAATAAGAAACTAAGGGTAATGCTGCTAAACGCCAGAAGTCTTAACCTCAAGATGCACACACTCGAAGCTCTCCTCAGTATGGAGAACATCGATATCTGTGCAGTGACAGAAACCTGATTCAAGGCTCCAGAGAGCACCCCAGCACTACCAGGTTATACCTCATATCATGCTTTTCGGCCCCAAAACCAGGACCGAACCACAAAGGGAGGGGGAGTTTCCATATTTATCAAGGATATCCACACCTCCAGGTTAGTGGCATTGCACGAAGTATTGGAGACCATCCATGTGCAACTGACAGTGGGCAAGACTGCTTTTCAGTTTATAGCATCCTGCAGACCACCCTCTCAAAGTCAAGAATCCCACTCGGCTTTCCTGAAAACATTGGAGAACATGAAGATCTCTCCGAACACCATTATATTGGGTGACTTCAACTACCCAAACATAGACTGGAAGCATTACTCAAGCCCCAGCACCTTAGCACAAAGGTTCCTGGAATTTATAAACTCAAATGCTATGGAACAACTAGTCACCACTCCCACAAGAGGGGATAATATACTAGACCTGATCATTACCAACATGGGGACTCTATGCTCCATACCAGAAGTATATCCCTCATTGGTAAAATCAGACCATAAATTAATTTCACTGGATATCCACTTCCCGACCCCACCCCCAGCCCAGAAAACCGCAGTGAAAAACTTCTCAAAAGCAAACTTCACACTTCTCAAAACTGAAGTGGAATCTTTCAAGGCCCCAGGGCCAGTGGAAAATATGGCCCAAATTGCAGAATCCTATATAAACGCATTCTACGGACATCTCCAGGAATGCATGGATCATGCTATCCCAAACAAATTCAAGACCCAATCACCCAATGGCAGGCGTCCAGTCTGGTGGACCCCAAACTGTACAACAGAAGGAGGAAGCTACTACATGATAGAGCAAAATCCCAAAAAGGGAAGGCATCTCTGATCAGTACTAGCAAAAAATTACGATCCCTCATAAAATCCTCCAAGGCCAGCTTTGAAAGAAAAATTGCTCGGGACACTAAAGACAATCATAAGGCTTTTTTCAGTTATGTTAGGAACCTGGGATGCAACTCCCAGACTTGTTCTGAGTTGATTCTAAACGACAAAAAATACACTGAACGCACAGACATCGCCAATATCCTGGCAGACAGGTTCAGTGCAAACTTCTCCACCCCCTCCCCCCATCTCGGCAGAGTGCAGCCCCCAAACATCTCTGATGCTCAGGTGAAGGCCGCCCTCTCCAAAGCAAAAAACACTGCTTCCATGGGACCAGATGGCGTCCCGGGTTGCGTCCTACATGAACTCCTAGAAGAACTAATCCCTCAAGTAAAACTGCTGTACAATCTCAGCCTCACTACAGAATATGTGCCAAAGAATGGCGTACAGCAACAGTGGTCCCACTCCACAAAGGTGGTGCTACTACAGACCCGGGTAATTATCGCCCCATAAGCCTGACTAGCCTGGTCTGCAAGGCTATGGAGAGGATCATCATGAAACTCATAAACAAAGACATTAGGGACCTACAGCCACTAGTTCCTACCCAATTTGGCTTTGTCAAGGGCAGATCCTGCCTTTTGAACCTGGTTGACTTCTTCAAAACAGTCACCAAGGCCATAGATGAAGGGAAGGTAGTCCACACAGCCTATCTGGACCTCACAAAGGCATTTGACACAATACCCCACTCGGGCATCATAGATAAGCTATCCAGCCTAAATATAAACCCCTATGTTACAAGATGGGTCGCAAACTGGCTCAAAGACAGAACCCACAGAGTCAGAGTTGCTGGAGCTATGTCAGACTCCAAACCGGTCACAAGTGGCATCCCACAAGGTTCTGTCCTGGGACCTCTCCTGTTCGGTGTTTACTTTTCTGAGGTACAGGCCAACGTGAGAGGACTATGGCTCACCAAGTTCGCAGATGACTGCAAACTGGGCGCCATAATCGACTCTCCAGCTGACACAAACATCCTTCAAGAAGGTCACACAGAGACGGATAACTGGTGCCAGAGCCACGGCCTAAAGCTAAATGCCAAAAAGTGTATAGTCATACCCTTTGGCAAAAACAATGTGCCCACAATTTACCACATAGGTGGTAACCCATTAAGTACAGAGAAAGTAATTAGGGATCTGGGGAGCCAAGTTGATAGCAATCTCTCCTTTGACAACCACATTGCCAAAGTGGTTAGAAAGACTTTCTACATAGCCCACCTCATCATGAAAGGATTCACATCTAGATCAAGAGAGGTAATCGTGTCCCTTTATTCATCCCTCATCAGGCCCATCATAGAGTACAATGCCTCCTTTGAGATGTACCTTACCCGACACCTGCAGCAATTAGAAAGACCCCAAAAGTACCTCACCAGGAGGATCAAGGGACTCAGACAGATGCCATATGCTGCTCGGTTAAAAAAACTCCAGCTCTACTCAGTTGCATACCGCCTACTTTGAGGCGATCTATGCCTGACATATAAAGCTATGTCCAACCCAGAATTAATGGACATGCTCCACCAAAGAAAATCTAAATCCCTTAGAGCCACGTGCTAGAGGGACTTGAACCTCAGCACAGAAATAAATAGAACATGCTGGAGGGACAGATTCATAACCCAGAGGCTCCCTTTGCTCTGGAATAGAATTCCAATTCATGTTAGGCAGAGCACCTCACTGACTCTCTTCAAGAGGAATCTTGATGAGTGGATGGGGGATCGTAGGTTTGTCCTGGGGATTACTTCAGTGTCACTATTAGACAGAGGCACAGTAAACTAAACTTTAAAATGGGCACAGTAAACTCAAATCATGGGGTGGCATAAGCCAAACACAATCAGGCTAGGCTTATAAATGCCCCAGGGCAGATAGCCTAGTATGAACCTATGAACCTATGAGTGACATAATTAAGAGGCAGGAAAGCTTAAAGAGGAAAGTATAGGTAGATTTAACTAGATTGGTGTACATACAACAGTATTTAAATGTATTATTAGAATGCTTTTTATTGAAATTGACTTTATGGCTATGTCTCTCTGTGGTTCTGACACACTCCTGCAAGACAGCAGAAAAAATGCAGAGTTTCTCTTCAGTGAGGGACACACTCAGAAAGACATGACAGAACCACAGAAGGATGGTGTGGGATGTACTGTACTATGAGCGTCCTTAAACGAAAACATGAAAACACACACACACAAACAAGCAAACACATGCTCACACACACACACACAGACACACACACACACACACACACACACACACACACACACACACACACACACACACACAGTCCAAAAACCCAATTTTCAGACTTTAACAAGTTGTTCATAGAATTTTCATTATGAAATGCAAGAGCTCAAAACTCTACCATATTTTAAGAAAGCAATTCTGTATATATTATGGAGAAAAGTGTATTATGTAATTTGGATCAGTACTCTTTAAATGTCAACAAATGAAATACATAAATAAAGGTACTGTGCAATTTTTGCAAACTGCTAGCTTTAACATACACCAACAGTATAAATACTTAAGAACAAAGCACTTAAGCACATTTACTGGTATCATATACGTGTTATACAAACATGACCATTTTTTGGCAGCTGTGGGCATGGATTTTAAGGACGTATAAAGCCTACAAATCAGTGACTGGGATGAACATGTTAAGAGGTTATCCACAGAGTCTTCGTTTATGTAACTAAAAAAGAAGGAAGAGGAGTTGTAGAGCTTGTAAATCAGCTGTTATTTCACTAATGGGAACAAGTAATATTGTTGGTGGCTTATTGCAGAATTTTATGGCTAAATTGTATGTGAATTGACAAATTGGAGTGCTTTTTTTTTTCTTTTTCAAGACAGTAAAGTTTGTATATACAACTGGAAATACAACTTCTTAAAATCTGCAGGGATTATAGCAGCCTATATAATATCTGCCAACTACAATTAATTAACAATTGCTTCCCCGGTCTCTGTCTCCTTCACATGCGCATTTTTCCCTTTTTCTTGTGATGGATTTTGTATGATTTGTGTATTCCCCTGGTGACCATCTCCTGTATCTCAGACTGAGATAGGTGTTCTTTGTATGCAACTGTTATGGAGATATTTATTTGGATAGAATGAGCTGTTTGTGCAATACATTTTTTCTCATATTTTCATATGTTCTTTGGTGGACAGTTGTGATAACCGTGGGCATTTTGGGTCAGGTTTGCATTTTTGATGAAGGATTAAGTGGTTTTTGATACTGTTTATATTCACAGACACACATATATGCATGTGCATGCACGTGCGCAAGCGCCCGTACGTGCATACACACACACACACACACACACACACACACACACACACACACACACACACACACACACACACACACGCACACACACACGCACTGAGTTCCAAGTTCTAAAAATACAACAATACAAGACCGCTTCTAATCAGGGACACTTTTAAAATATTATTCACTTGAGAAAATGACAGAATAAGTGAGTATGAATTAATATGCATTTTCTAAAATAAAAGAAAGCTCCTCTGTGGTTTTGTCATGTTCCTCATGAGCTTCTCGTCAGCATTTTTTCACTGTCTGGATAATTGCCTTCTTACTATGTTTATTGAAGAACATAACAGAACCACAGAGAGACACATACTTTACTTAAAAACTAAAAAGGAATAAAATAAAAATATAGAAAGCGATTCTTTCTACTTCTTCTGCTACCTCAATAACAGAATCATTGAAACCAACCTCAAATGCTTTTCTGAAATCAGCTTGTCTGCGTTCCTTTTTCAAAGTTTTCACTCTTCTTCCTTGTTTTTTACTTTTTAGAGCAACTGAATAAAAAACATTCTTTATTAAAAAAATCTCATTTTATATTTTTATTTTTTTTATCTGTGTAAGTAATCATGTCTACCTAGGAGCACATGTATATAATAAAAAAGAAAGCTGACAAAGGATGTGAGAAGGACAGAACTACAATATAACAAAGATGAGTAAATGTAGTATAGATATAACATTTATTGAAAGTGCTGAACTGAGATAACATTTAGCAAGGAAAGTAAATACATTAGTGGATATTCCATATACTCCTGTTGTTACACATGTATATCCAGAAAGTTATATGTTGTAACCAACATTATGCTGTAGTCCCACCTATCATGTAAAGCAATTTAAATGAACTCTGAAGTCGTTGTCCTATGCACTTCAGAAATGAGGTTTGGTAATGAACCATTTTGTCCTGGGACATCTTCAGAGTGGGGTTAGATAAACATATTAGTAGGAGTAAAGAGGGTGGGGGGGTTAAATGGGAAAAGACGGATGATTGGGAGGAAATGAAGTATGGATAGGGAGGGGCTTAAGAGGCTTATTGTAAGTGTATCTGAGTAAGGAATCACATTTTGGAGTGAACTTGCTAAAGCAAGTACGCCCATGACGACCTGTAGGTATTCAGGAAGAAGAGGTAGGCCTCTGGGTATTGAGTGGTGACAGGTGGTTTGGATGTATATGCAACATTTATATTATAATAATTTTTTTTTTTTGAGAAGTTAGGTATGGGTAGGGGGTGTTGGTACTTGGCTTTGTCTGGTTTTCCCTTGCAGGGAGTCCCCCCCGAGCTACATGCTTTCAATGGCCTGGTTTTAGGCACAGGCCTCAAGAAGTTTACTGTTGCACTCTTCAGGGGTGATAGAATCTTGCTAAAAAAAAAAATATTCACTTATGAGGAGCACAGTTGCGCTGTCTATATTATTGCTGCATATCTATAACAACGTTGTTTAATTTACCTTTCACTGGTTCTGGTGCTAAACACGAGATGGGCATGTTCCCCTGTTCCCGGTATGCTACATCTCTGTGGATTGTGGCAGGCTACATGTCGATGACTGCTAATGGCAGGAGTTGGATTAGGGCTTTGGAAGAATGTTCTTGGCTTTATCTCACCTCAGAGGGAGTTCTTTTATTCTCAGAGTTAAAGTGTTGTTTTCTGCAGTAATTAATGGGTAGAATTGGTCCAGTGCTCTGAATTGTAGGGGTCCATTCATTAAGCTGTTCCATTTATGATTACAGGGATGGTCAGTGGGGTTTGGTAATTGGAGACAGTGCTAGCTTTTCCTGGGCTTTGTGAAAAAAACACGAGTAATGTCACTCATAAAGCAGGTGCAGTGGTGACCTTCACAGATATTTCAGTTTCATCAGATGTGGAAGTGACACTGGGTGAGTTGTTGTAACCCTTGTGTGTGTAATGGCTCCCCCCTGCTGTTTCACATAGTATAGCAGTCTTGACAGGTATTGAGTTACAAGTCAGCATAAATTTGGTAACTCACTGCATGTAGCTGATGTCCTGGGTAGAGCATAGTTTTATGGACATTTAGAAGTTGTGCTGCTAAATTCGGAGAGTGTATGGATAGTTTTTGTTGTTCTGTTTACAAGGACTATTAATTTAAAAGTGACAGAATCTTCCGTCCAGTAGTATGACAGTTGGCTAATGCTGTGAGATGCTTTAAATTCATGGCGTCTTACTGGGTGGTTGGTTTCATTGGTTGTTTAATTTTTTGCGGGCTTTGTTTGATGTTGTTTGCTCCTGGTTGAGGGGGAAGGGATTTGATGCATGTGCAATGGTATCATGGACCATTCAGCTCAGGAATATTCAGTGAAGTAATCCACCACAATTCATATATTCATCGCCGTGAGTAGATAGGGGCAGAGTCTAAACTACAGCTTAGCCATGAACGATTGTAAGAAAGTGGGTCATTCCAGTAGTTTTGCTGAAGTGTGAAGGCAGTAATTAGCCTAATAGACATATGCATATGTGGGTATGCATAGCCTTCAAGAGTGTGCAAATGTATTTCATCATTGTTGGCAGACTGGGCTTCTCTCTTTTATATGTAAGATGTGTGTGCTTCTGTATATAAGTAGGGTATGTGTTGTGAAAGGTAGGCAACAGGGGTATATGTGTGTGTGTGAGCAGGGTGGGGTGGGTTGATGCGTGGTTAAATGTGTGAGGTTTTGCAGTTTTTATGTGTTGAAGTGAGGGCTTGTAAGTGTGAGAGGTGGCTGTATATGAATACACGTGTATAAGGGTGTTTGTGTATACGTGAGCAAAGTTATTTTGTTAGCATTAAGCTAATGGTGCTTGGTGTTGATCTGATGGGGGTTGATGTTTTCTGATTGATCGGTGTAAGGTAGTAACAGAAAATGTCTAGAAAGATGTTGTTATTATGAAAGCGGGTCGTTGGGTGGCAGAGTATGTGAAGTGTGAGATGGGGTATATGCAGCTCTGTTTATCAACCAGCAGTTTCGCTGAAGTGTGAAGGCAGTAATGATTTTCTAATTTCTCTAGCAGCATTGTGTGGTTGGGATACTCATTCATTCTGGTGGGTGTTAGCTTACGTGTCCATCCTCTATGTCGTGTTTTTGAAAATTTTGAAGGCTATATCCCCATTATACTTGACATCAGAGATTCTGCCGCTAATACGAAAGATGCATTTAGGTTTACATAGCATTTTATTAGACTACTTGAGTAGTCATTATAGATGCACTACTTGTTTAACAATTTAAACTCGGTGATTAAGCCTATTCATAACTGGGCTTTGGGTGGGATCTTTGAACAGGGAATTTTACTTTACTAGGTTATACAGTCAGAATTCCCCCCTTCCCCTCCTCCTGGTAGTCTATTTTAATTAGACTTCCGATTGTTGCTGTCAGTTCCACATCCTTCCATTGGCTATTGGCCAGGAGGCCCTTCTGCTGCATGTGTTTTGTGTGGTACATGCTGAATGGGGCATTGTACTCGATAATGGATCCTATGAGGGAAGAATACAAGGATGGGATGACCACCTTGGATCAGGATGAGATCCTTACTAATGAGGAGGGTCAGGTAGAAAGCTTTCTGTACAATGGAGGCAATATGGTGGTCAAAAGTCAGTTTACAATTGAGCTGGGTAGCTAAGTCCCTCCGACTGTGTGATTAGGACCTTGTTGCTAATGTGCTAATTCATGAGGACGTCATTCTCCCCTACTACTGCTTCTTGGTAGAATGGCTAAACTGCAGTGTCTTGTAAAGCCTTAATTATACTACTTTGATTCATCTCCCCATTCCCCTTCATACCTAACTTCCCTAGCTGTTTAGGTGCTAAGGGTAATTTTGAGCTGACACCTGCTGTGATGGACAGCGCAGAGTAGGAGACTTGATTCATGTTTCCTTGTTCTAGCTTTTTCTGCCTGTATGGGGAGGGGAAGAATCAGGGCAGTGACATCACAGCTGGGTGGGTTTTAGGACAGTCATGGATGTCAGTTGGGGAAGGAATTGGCCAGACATCTACCTGTATTCATTGGTGTTGATGACTTCAATGAATTGGAGACTGCAGCAAGCTTTGACAGGCCGAGATAACATTTTTTGAAAGTGAAACCACCACAGTACAGTAAGGTACTGTTTTAGTGGAGAGAAGCAGTCGATTTAAAATACTCTACATGCTGTATTGTTCTATTCATGGCAGTGACAGTAAATAGGGAGAAAAATGACAGAAAAGTTGAGAATTTATTAATAGAATCTCATTGTTGTCCTTTAAGATAACACCCTATATTATAAATGTATATCATTTGCAGGAATTTATGCTGCATTCTTTACCAGTCCTTACAATATCATAAATGTGTTATGATTAGTATATTGCAGCAGTTTGGGGTTGAACACCAGAAGGACAGCTCTATTAAAATAAGACAGCTAATTTCCGGCTTGGAGGTAGGTGCAGGTGAATGATAGCGGTGAGATACCGTGGCAGTGTTAGTTTACTGGTGGTGTAAATTTTGGGGTGAGAGGATTGTGGAAGTGACACATTGACCCCAACTCCAAAATGGGGGGAGTTGAGGGTAGATGGATGGTTAGAGGGGTTGACTATTCATAAGAAATGTGGAACCAGGCTGGGCATGGGTAGTAAAGCACTGACGATCATGTGTGGAGGAGTATTGTCATTTGTGTAAGCCAATTAGAATTCTATACTGCCGACAATTTTATTATGATCAGATGTGTATATATTAAGTTCATTTAGTGGCAGCAATAGTTAAATACAGATATTTGTGGTTTATAATGACAGTAGTATGAGTGACCTTTTATGGTTGAAAGTTGGCTACAGAGTCCCCAGATCGGTCAGCTAGCTTCATACACACAGAGTAAGGGGTTGATTCTTATCTTTATTTTAATGTGTTAACTGTGTTCATAGAATGTGGCGGTTTTGGAAGCACTGGTGTTGCAGTTTGACTGACCAAATGTTCTTGGCAGTAAATTAGTTGTTACCGTGGGTGTTGGGCATATGATTGGTAGATCCATAATTGGGTGGATGGATTTTATATCTAGAAGCATTGCAATTTTTGTGACAGCAATGTGCTTAATTTGTTTTCTTTTGGAGATGGAGGTACAGAATTTCTTGCAGAGATGGCAAAGGACACAGTTTGTACCAGCTGGTGGGCCTAACGGAAGTGGATTGGACAGAGGAGGTTGCTGTTGGAGGTTCTGGACATTGGCTTGGAAAGCAGTGAGATTGCAAGTAATGACATGATTCCAGGTGCTCATTTAGGAAAGTGAGTTTGTATGGTTAGAGATTACAATGGCATCAGGATGAGCGAGGCAAATTAGGGGCATGGCTGTAGCAGGTGTTTAGTTGGCATTAAAGGGAATTTTGGAGTAGAAACTCAGTGGGATAGATTTAACAGCTGAGGTTGGGTTGGTTTTGGGATCGGTGGGTAATGAGGTTTCCGGTAATTTTAATATGGGAAGTATGCAGTTAGGTATGTCCATTTTGGGTGGAGTTTTAGGATGCATTTACAGTTATCTAGGGAGGTTACTGTGTTGGTAGAGGGCCCAAGATCTGATCTGCTGATAAAAATTTGATATGGTTCATAGGGCGTGGTAGCTATTGGTGATGTTACATACTAGGTTAAGGTTTAGATGGAGTACCACAAGAACCATTTCTTTAGGCTTGAGAGAATTTGGTAGGTAGTGTTGCTGGAAGCATTGCAGGCATGAGGGTGCTTTTGGTATACTGTGGGAGCAGTCTATGTCTCCCAAAACCTCAGAGAAATGTGCTATAACATAACATTTTAAATGGCTGCCACTCTCTCCTCTGGGGTATTTGTAAACCAGATATGATCTCTTAGATGTTGTAGCATTGCTTTAGAAATTGATGTAATATTCTGGAGGCTGAAGCCTGTGTCATATATAAAATATGACTTGTGGTTCTCTGAAAAGTGCCTGTAGCTAGTATATGTAATGCTGCACATACCTTGGTTTCCACTGGGATAAGTTCTCCATGAATTCCTTGGGGCATCAGGTGAGGATAACAGAGGTTGAATATTTCCTCTAAGGCATACCTGTCCAATCTGCAGTGCTCTACAATTTATGTATCATGAAGTTCATGCTAAGTCAAATAGGATCTGAGAACTCTTCTCCTTCTAGGCTGTGGTCTGGCAGCAACTGCACCTTGTATTAAAGCCTACTGCACATACAGGTTAGTGATAGAAGCAGCAACCCCTATCTTTTTTAACAAATGTGTCCATACTCCAAAGAGTATTGGAATTAAGTCCAAAAGGGAGCATGGTGTATAAATGTGCCTTTTTTATGTTCTTGAATCACTCTGCAATGCTGAATTGTTTAATCAGCATGCATTACACCACCTTATGCCTTCATTAGCATATTCTGCTAGTTATCTTTCTTTTGCAGCTGTACACAGCATTCAGAGTTGTTTAAAGAATAGCAAACAGCACACTTTTCACTGTGCAACATGCACACATGCTTAGCTCAAAGTGTAGACATCCATGAATCCATCCCCTTCTGGCTAAGACAGTACAACACGTGCTTTTGCTTATTGAAATGACATGTAGAAACATCTTTCTGTTTATAAACAAGGGATGAGCAATGTAAATATTAATCATATATATATATATATATATATATATATATATATATATATATATATATATATATATATGTGTGTGTGTGTGTGTGTGTGTGTGTGTGTATTTATGTTTAGTAATTTTCCATTCTAGAGAAAGAATCATACTTGCATAATTAAGTATTATACCAGAAATAGGAAGATATGATTATGCCTGGCTAGAGTGTGCTTGACTTGGTATGAAGGAAACATAAATATATTTTCCAGTCTGTTCCATTTTCTACACTTGTTTCTCTGAAATTCTGGCTTTTCATGGGTTCTGTATAGCTAATAATTCATTACTGAGGAGTTCTATAACAGTTTATAATTTAAACTAATGTAACATCCCATTATGGAAATGAATTCTGAAAGAACTAAAGATATAAGTGATAATATCTCTAAAAATGATGTAATATTCAGGAAAGATGATGAAGGTATTGTAGAAAGAATATCTGATTTTAATGTTTTAAGTTTAATATGTGGGAGGTGAGCTGAAACAAAAGATGCAATCTATATTGAAAATAATAAAGATGACAGTAGTGGAGAGAGGTTAAGGCATGCACCTAAAATGACCAGTGATAGGGTATAAGACTGAAGAAGCTTTTAAACTTTACAGTAGAATTGTAATACAAAGAAGAGGTGAAAAAGAAGGTGGACTGGAAAGGGAAGTGCCTATGGTTAAAAAGAAAAGGAGTGCCCAATAATTAAGACTAGAGTCACAAGGCTTGATGCAAGCAACTCAAATGCATTTAGCATTTAACCTCTTTTGTATTGAGATTGAAACACCAATAAAATTAAAAAAGCATTTGTTTATCTGTTGGAACGTATATCTAAATAAAACTTTGAAGTTAGTTCAATAAGGTGTGCAGTACGACATGAAAAACTGGACAGGTTGATATCTGGTGCTGTCCGTGAATGTGATTACAGGTCCAAAAGGCATTATCAAAATTTGATGATCAGTTGTGTGGACTGGACCCTAGAATGTAAGTGAAGGTGGACACTGGTGGTTAAGAGAATAAATAGTTGAAAGAAAGTAAACATAGAAATTGTATTCTTGTATATAGCATGGGGTGATGACAGAATATGACATGTTAGTGCTACAATAAACTTGGATAACCAATGTATACTAGATGAAATTCAAAGATTGTGAAAGTTTTATTATTTTGGCTAACAAGAAAAAAAATATTGAGAGATGGAAGGGAGGTCCTGCAGTATAGTGCATGAAGGTTCAACCTTTACTGATTTCACAATCTAAGAATCAATTCATAATTAGATTTAACTGGTCTGACATATACTGTATGATGCTTAATATTTATATACCAGAGAACAGAACTGTAGTTCAACATACTGAAAGAGAGAGAGGATTAGACAGACAGCTATTGTTTGAATATGAGAGTTGACAAATTACTGTTATGTGAGAAGTTTAATGCTAGGATAGGAGAACACTATAGCTATGAAAGGGTTATCAAAAGGAAAAGAGGGTTAAAGTCTGAAGATCTAGTTGTGAATAATAGTGGGACCCAGCTGACAGATGCAGTCTATAAATATGACCTACAGATACTCAATGGTTGAGCATCCCTGGGGACAACAGTGGATATATTGCAGTAATGGCTGCATCTGTATTTGATTATATAATAGTTCCAACAGTGCTGAGACAATGGCTACTATTAAATATTAAATCCAGAAATGAGAGTGACTATTTCCTTCTAAGCTTAAAAATAAAAGAGAAATTACAGTTACCATGGTTAAAATCAAACTAAATGGAGTGACCCTGAGGAAGCAGGAAAATAGTAGAACCTTTAAAAAATACCTACTTAAACAAATGGTGACATGGTATATGAATGAAAATGGATTTCTTTACTAACTTTTTAGCTGCTCACAGCTAACAATTAGCTGTCCCCAGAATCTTGGTCTGCTGAACTCACTTTAATGTCTCAAGATTATTCTGACCCATGTTTGGGACCAGTGAGGAGACTCAGGCATCTGTGCCAGCATCTGCTAAGTCTGCTGCTGCGAAGTATTTTACTATCTGTACAGCTAGTTCCACCTCTCATATATGATCGTATAGCACAGGTGGTTGGCATGCAATGGGCTTCATGTGATATTGTCTATGCCTGCACACGTGACAGCAAGTTCCACCTCTCATACATGATCATATAGCACAGGGGGTTGGCATGCAATGGGCTTCATGGCATACTGTCCATGCCACCACATGTGACAGCTAGTCCCACCTTTCATACATGATCATATAGCACAGGAGGTTGCCATGTAATGTGCTTCATGGCATATTGTCCATGCCTCCACATGTGACAGCTAGTCCCACCTCTCATACATGATTGTATGGAACAGGGGGTTGGCATGCAATGGGCTTCATGGCATATTGTCCATGCCTCCACATGTGACAGCTAGTACCATCTTTCATACATGATCATATAGCACAGGAAGATGGCATGCAGTGCGCTTCATGGCATATTGTCCATGCCTCCACATGTGACAGCTAGCCTCACCTCTCATACATGATCGTATGGAACAGTGGGTTGGCATGCAATGGGCTTCATGGCATATTGTCCATGCCTGCACATGTGACAGCAAGTTCTACCTCTCATATATGATCGTATAGCACAGGGGGATGGCATGCAATGGGCTTCATGGCATATTGTCCATGCCTCCACATATGACAGCTAGTCCCACCTTTCATACATGATCATATAGCACAGGAGGTTGGCATGCAATGCACTTCATGGCATATTGTCCATGTCTTCACATGTGGCAGCTAGTCCCACCTCTCATACATGATCATATGGAACAGGGGGTTGGCATGCAATGGGCTTCATGGCATATTGTCCATGCCTCCACATGTGACAGCTAGTCCCACCTCTCATACATGATCATATAGCACAGGGGGTTGACATGCAATCCATTTCCTGGCATATTGTCCATGCCTCCACATGTGACAGCTAGTCCCACCTCTCATACATGATCGTATGGAACAGGGGGTTGGCATGCAATGGGCTTCATGGCATATTGTCCATGCCTTCGCATGTGACTCAGCCTAAGCCTTGCCTCTTCTTACAGACAGCATTCCCTGCATGTCCTGGGCCTCCACCAGACATTTTACTCAGTATCATACAGACTTCTGAGAGGTGATCTTTTCCTGGCATACAGGGCATCCCTGGACCCTGTTTTGATGAACATTTTGCACATCTGCAAAACAAACAGCATCAAAACTAGTAGATTAAAAGACCTACATTTGTGACATAAATAGGACATGTTGGAGTGAGAGATATGTTTCTTAGAGAATTACCATTCTCTGCAACAGGCTCCCCATCCACGTAAAGCAGAATTCCTCTCTATCCTTTTTTAAGTGCAACTTGGACCAACGGATGGGCAATCAGAAATTCACACCTGGTCTGCTCCTATATCTTTGATGGACAGAGGCAGTCAGTAAATCACTACCTGCATATATCAAATTTGTGGGTTATATTTGGGTTGCATGGCTAGGTTTATAAGGGCCCTTACTGGTTGTTAGCCTAGTATACACCTATGAAACTATGGAGGTGTGCCTAAGCATGCACCTACCCTCAGGATGGGCATTTCCACCCTCCTGCCTGCTCTGTAAGGTACTCAAGTCACTAATTATACCCAGGTCTCTTGGGTCAAACCACGGCTTCATCCCTCTATGCTACTTGTGCAGACTATGAATGAATATTGTTAATGTGTGTTTATATAACAAAGCTCATAATAGTGATATGAACTGATTGCAGATGAAGTGATTAAGTTTAATCTTAATTAACTTGAACCGAACTGAAACTGACTGGTTTCAATGACACAATGTTTCAAGGAGCACTTTTTCATGCAACGCTACCATCTTTCTGAAAAAAATAGGTTTCTTTACATTGTCCTTAGTCTGACTGTCCTCTCTCCAAATGTATTTTCTTGTTCTTTGACAGCTTTTCTTCTGAAACACTGTAATGTCATGGTTTCTGTTGATTCTGCATATGTATTAGGCATTTCTGTCAGGACCCACCTTATTCAGTCAAGGGTATATATATATATATATATATATATATATATATATATATATATATATGAAACATTTCTGTTTTTCTCCTAATTGCTTTTAATATGGATTCTACACTATTTTGATTGTTTTTTTCTTGATTTGCCTTCATCCTGTCTGTGTATACCTTCTGAAATGCATGCTGTACTTCAGACGAGTCTCAACATGCATTATTCCTTTTTCTATATTCTCTTCATATACCCTAGATCATTTGCTTGTTGCTGATTTGCTTGTTTACATTTTAGATCATATAATATGGCCACCTTGTTTTTTTTTTCCATTGTGCAATGCTTTGCATTTTCCACGTCAAACCTCTTTTCCTTCTTTATATATACTTTTTGTAGTAGTCATTTTGCAGATTTTTGGTTCATTTGCAAAACCGTGTGATTTTCCTTTCAGATCTGCTTATTCAATTTAAGGGTAATTAAAGTGACTGACCCCTTGCATCTCTGTTTTAGAATAGCCTTTTTGTTGCCTATTCTGCCTGATTTTCTAACTATTTTTAATCACTTTAGTACCAGGAACTCACTGTACAAATACCTAGTTTGTCTATTATCCTCTGCAATGTGCATCATTAGACACTGTTATAAATTGTAGACAGAAAACTAAAAACCCTCAAAATCTCAGGGCACATGATTCTCAGACAGAATACATCTGTATATAAATTTATTATACTGGTTTGGTAGGCAGAGGATATGTATTTAAAACAAAATAATATTGGAGAGTTTTGCTGTGGGAAGTAGTCAGTATAAAGGAAGTGAAGTTTGGTTGTGTGTGTGTGTGTGTGTGTGTGTGTGTGTGTGTGTGTGTGTGTGTGTGTGTGTGTGTGTGTGTGTGTTAGAATGCATTGATTTTCAAGATCTAAAGATCAGCTTTACATGGAATTCATATGTTTGCAGACATGCATGAAACTTTTCTGCAGTCGTATAGGAGTGGACACAATTTGCCTAAACAACTACAAAGCAGGAGGTAAGACGCATTCATCACTGAACACTGCAGATAATAAGTTCCATACATATTGGTAGCTTCATTTTATGTACACCAAATGCTTGCGATACAGAACATCAACAGTTTTTTATATAATTACAAAAAATATCTTTTAAAAGATGAATGACAAAAAAGAGTATCCATATTACAAAAATCAACTAGGACATGTACAAAAAGAGGCATACAATGGATTTAACAATCAAACAAGCATGGCTCAATCAACTGAAGATGTATACAGAATAGGCAAGACCACGTAATTAATACAAGGATTCAATACTGCTAAGTCTCTAATAAAACATAATATGAATCCAACTCATATTAAGGCAGAAATGAGAACTATAATAAAACATTTTAAAACAGCAACTATGAATAAAATACCACTGAAGTACAAGGTACGGGAATTCTTAACATCCAACTGTTTGCCTAAAAAAAAGCTCATTATTTCCACCCATGAGATTTGCATGGGCATGCTAAATGCTTACACAATGTAAATAACAGCTGCAGTGAGGAGTCTTTAACATATGCCTTTTTAAACACATTTTTCAGCTGTCAAAAATCTCTACAAAGTATTCTCCAGTGCAAAATTTAAAGGCAAGTTTTTCCATATAAAGTGATGGCAGTCACAAAGTATGCGTGCATGTATATATACTGACAACTATGTGACAAGACTAAATACATCAAATATTTTATCATATATGATGCTGTAAATACTATTATTTTGGAGTGACTGGGAAACAGGCAAAACTGCTGTAGTATATGCAACTTTAAACAGTAGTCATATGATGGCGCTACCAAATGTAATCAAGTTGCGTTATTTTATATCGAGTAAGCTACGTTGCCAAAACAGAAACATTCAGCTGGCATAAACTCAAACATTGTGCTTCAAAAGTAGTGCTGGTCTCCAAATTTGACCAAAAGAGTACTGCAACTATTTGTTTTTGTTTCTTTGTGCCAAAGCATGCATTTGGATTTTCATTTCGCAGTAATGGCAAGCTGAAGGAGGACTATACTTAGTATCTGGTGGTGTGGAATTTGCAGTCTCCTGTATGAATTGTTCATTTTTAGCTAATGTTTCTGACTGCACTTTTTCTGCATTTCCAGTGGAACATTTATTGTTTCTTAGGAGGTCTGTTAAATTCTATGTTTGTTTATTTTAGATAAAGATGACTGGGGCAGTAATGGGAAAAGATCTTTTATCAGCTCGCAAAGTATGCCAACATTTAAAACAATTGTATACGCTAAAGATTTTTAGATAATGGCAGCAGTTCTAATTCCTCCACTGTCTGACCTCCATTCATAATCGGAACTGTTCAGCAACCCTTCCTGTTTAAGCCAGGAATGACATACATATGTTTTACAATGTATGCTCTCAATAGTTTCTTAATATGAAGTGCTAGTTTGGCTTGCAAATTCTAGCTGCTCCATTACAGAACCCAAAGATGATACTGACCAGGAAGGGTAAATTTGAATGTCCAAATAGCAATATTGAAAATTTCCTATGCATATCTGAATATAAATTACCTTAAGAGCAAAGCAATATGTCTGAATACAGATTACTTTGCACTTGTGTAGATTCTTTTACCCATGAAATTAAAGTATAAAAACCACCTTGGGTCTTCGCTAAAAAGAGGTTACTAGCCTAGTGGTACTTATTCTGTCAGCAAAGGATAAATAAAACTAAAATAAATAAGTAAATAAATGCCCATGAAAATGCAGAAAATAAGGCTACTGTTGCCAAACAATGTAACAGAGCATCACAATTAAGAATTTATTCTCTTCAAGGGTAACACATTATCCAAGTTCTGTCCTCATCATTCATGCTTGAGCAAATTAAAAAATGCTTTGTATAGTTCGGCTCCTAAGCTCTGAATAACTGATAAAGAAATAAAGTGAGGGAACCTGTATCTCTAAAGCAATTCCACTAACTTGAGCACTATCTCTAAATCTTTTTTCAGTTGAAATCATTCTCTTCTGACTATGTATACTTGAGCTGGGCAAAGGCTCCTCACCTGTTAACTGAACATGGGAGGGGGAATCCAAGATCCATAGTAATGCCTGAGCATTTGGAACAGTGAAACTGTGTAAAGGTAGTTCACCACGGATTAATGATACTAACTGTAGAACAATGAGATAGACTTTGAGGGGTATTGAAAGAGCACAGAATTTTTGTTTTGAAACATTAATCTGTAAACCATCTCTGGAAAACTAGGTAAATATCTTGTTAAAAAAATCTTGTAAGGTATTTTAAAATTATTTTGTGTATTGACCCACTCCAAGTACAAACAGGCCATACATCTAAGAGATGATAAGTCTGTAGGAAGATTGTTGATGTAGAGAGATAGAGCAGTACTGGCACAAAGATTAAGTCCTGAGATTTCCTAGAGCGTGTTGTAGCAGATCTAGAGCCTAACATCTTAAAATAAATAAGGTTGTCTCTGTTTGACAGGCAATTAAGTAACTACTGAACAGGTTCATCTGCCAAATTTTATTTTCTTACTTTGTTAATTATCTGACAGTTACTAAGTTTATAAAATCCACTCTTAGAAGTTATGGAAGATGAAGTCCACAGCCCGGAGGAGTGCAGTTGCTGTGTTAAAACCTGGGTGAACACCAGGCTCAGAGTTTTTTAGTAAAAGTTTATCATTAATAAAGATGAATACTTGCTTTTACATAAGTTCCTCTAGTAATTTAAAAAGAGAAGAGTGATTGGCTGTAGGCTGAAAATTTTATGGGGAAAAAAAGATTAGGGACTTTGTTTAGTGTGATTATTTTAGTTGTTTTTCACCCAGAGATTGTTAACTCATTGCAAATGGTTAGGTTATAGATGAAAGGAAGTAGCTTTGCTCTGGATGCAGTGTTTTTTTTTAGAAGTTTTGTGTGTACAGTGAGCTCGTCCTGAGAAATAAAGACCTGTAGCTCTGATAGGAGATTATGGACATAGATAATGGCAGCAACTCCAAACCCGAATTTTGGTAAGTCTAAGTAGGGAATGCTATCTTTCACTTCAAGGTTTGGAGCACTGGGGACAAGGATTGGTGTGAAGTGGGTGATGAAGCAATCATTAAAATAATGTTTGTATCCTTTAATTCATTCAGTCCTGAAGAACAGGAGGCTATTTAATCCTCCTGCTTCCTGAAGTCTTTTAAGCTCAGAAATTACTTGCTTGCTGAGAATTACTCTCCCAGACCCACTATTAAGAGTTGCCTCATATGATATTCAATCCCTTATAAACGGTGTGAGTTACTATAAGGGATTCTCAGGTAAGTAGCAAGCATGCTTATTACTGGACTTCTGTTATCATTAAAAGTGAGCATCAGTATGTTAAGAAATTGTTGGCCTGTATAAAAAGGTATGCAGGCAAATAGTATTGTTACTGATGAATAATGATACAACATAATCCATTGTATTGTGTGAGGCAGCAAAGAAAGAATATGGGAGATTATAGTTTTAGGTAGATGCAAGGAAACATGTTAAGGATTTTTATGTTAATGTGTGGGCAGATAAGTGTGTGGTAAGCAATAATGCTTTGTAAGAGCTTTTATTTTACTGATTTATGCATGGTGTGACTCTTGCAAGGTGAGTTATGTGTGTATGTGCGAGCGCGTGCATGTGCGCGTGTGTGTATAGGTGTGTGTGTGTGTGTGTGTGTGTTTGTGTGTGTGTGTGTGTGTATGTTAGTGTGTGTGTGAGCGCATCCTCAAGCACACGTGCTCGTGATTGTGTAGCTGTGCAAGAGTGGGGTGCTAAGATCCTAATGGAGTGTAAGAATAACTGTAGTTTAAAACAAAATCATTTTCTAAATATTTAAATTCTCTAAGAAAGATATGTAATGGAGTTATGTGCAAATAAGAAAAAAACTGTTAGTTGATATTTTTGAATTAAGTATTTGAAGACTAGCAGTTGGGATATAGGCAGGTGATGAAACAGTGTTAACAGTAAATTACTATAATAACTTGGATATAGAGTTATTGTATTGGCTTGGTAGGCAGACAACATGCATTTTAAATGGAATGATATTGACAAGTTTGTCTGAATGAAGTAGTACTGGGGATGGCTATTGGACAGCTTTTAGCTCAGTAGAGCTCCACCCCTGTGAAAGGGGATGACAAGATCCTCATCCCGGACAACTGTTAATTCGTTCTCTCAGGTCCTTCTGCTGAAAGAAACAGTGAGAGGGATTGTAGAGAGTGTGCTGTTGGCTTTGTGAATTTTGAATTAGGGGCATCAGACCCTGATACTCTGGATCCTTTATATTTCTGGAGCAGATTCCTGACTTTAACTTGCTAACCTCATTTAAAAGGATTTGAGCCTGCAGGGTATTTCTTAGACATGATCTTGCAGTATCTGGCACTGTCTTTTCAAAGCAGTTTCACAAAACATCGTCATTGTTGTTCTTGGAGGCAGTGGGTGAAGGGAGGGAGCAGAGTTTTGTCTGGGCCAGAGAAGGAAGTGAGTAAAGTGACACAGTCAAGAAGTTCTTCTTATGGTCTGTAATGGCCTTTTTGTACTTATTTCTCAGCATGTGATAATATTCCAGGTCAGCTAAAATTTTAGATAATATATTTGGACCAATATCTATAATATTTGATCGTGAGAACTTTTAGGGTCTGATATTGGTGACTGGAAAGCATATTTGACTCTGAAGTACCTTACTGGTGCTAAAAGTACCTTGCTAGTGCCACACTGTTTAGAATCCCTTTATAGTTTGGACAAAGTGCAGCCTTGTCTGGTGAAGCCAGCTGGTTTAGGTATCTTCAATATGGCATTAATTAGCAAGTTGGTAGAAGATGGCAAGAGACTTATTTTATCTGTTATTTATTTATTTATTTCAAACTAAAGTGCAAGATTGGAAAGTACGAAGGTACAGGCAGTAGTCTGTTCTTAAACACCACATGCCTGCAGTTTGTAAAGTAGCTATTTTAGGAAGAAAAGAAGAACAAACACATTTTGGTGTTTTATGCATAGAAGGAAAGTTAATTCTGATGTCCACTTTGATTTGCAAGGGTGCAATGATTTATAACTAGCACAGTTTCAGGGTTACTCAATGCAGTATGCACTAAAGTCTCCTGGTCCCGATCCCAAGGTCCAGGTAAAAGAAGAGCTCTGAAACAGGAATGCAGGTTTTAATATGAGATATAACTACCTGCATGTGCTAGAGCTTACAAAAAAAGTATCTACAGGAATAATGTTCACAGGCATTATGGGATATATCATTACTAATCTGGACAGCATTAAGGGTATTATTTATATGAGTTTTTATATTTTCAGCTGAAAATTTAAAGCATAAAGTGTACTGTGTGGCAAACTTATTTCAGTAAGCATGTTCTTGGCGTGTGGGGGATTTTGCTCAGTTCCCTAGTATAGTTAGTACCTTAATCTGCAGATATTCAGCACTGAAGAGACAAACCTTTATTGATTCAGCAGTATAGACTATACAGGAAGGAGTGCAAAACAAAGTATTGAGGGGAGAAGTATATAAAGCTCTATGTATTTATCACATAATCCAGAAAAATCACACTGCATGCTATATCACAGTGTTTGTTTGTTGGATACACTTCCATGAGTGACTCATACATCAACTGTTGGTGTCTGAGGTCCAGTGATGCTCTGCCTGTTTACGAAAAAAACAAATATTTTGAAGCTTATTAATGCCTAGTATTATTAGATAGACTAAACAGCTATCTAAACTTTTATGGATGTCAAAAGAAGACCAGAAAAGCCTAGATGTGAATAGGAATTTGAAAGAAGGCCTGCAGGTCTTGTGTGGTCAGTAAGAGATGCTACTATTTGTCGGCCAGCATTTCCATTTCTGCATGATTGTTTAAAAAAACATCAGAGAAGGAAGCCTCAAAATCATGCTGTTATCTGTGCCTATAGCAAGCCAGTGCATAAAAGGTACAATACCTTACAACAGCACCTTGTTGGCTACAGCAGGCACAATGTCACTTGTCTATATTGTGCTCTTCCAAATAAGAGGCAGAGTAAAGCATTTGTTAACTTGTGTGCTGCTATGGGTGCAGTATTATAGATATGTAGTTCTAATTTGTGCTGTTGGCACATATATTGTTCTATGTATCATACCGTACCTAACCAGATTATTTAACTGCCCGTAGTGCAGATTATAGGATGCATGTACACTGTCCAGGGAATTCATTGCTGCAGTGTGGAGTATACCTATATCTTGTATACTTTACAGGCTACTGTGGATGTAGTTTTGTAAGTCTGTGATTTTATCAGATGTTCTTGGTACATGTATTCCTTTGGGATCTTGTAGGTACCCCATTATTTTATTGCCCATATTGCAGATTACACACTGTAAGTAGAGTGTTAGGTACATCCCCATCATGTACAGGGCATTCCTTACTGCAGTGAAGAGTAAACCAACATCACATATATCTCAAAGGATCTAAATGGAGAGATGAAATCAGCAAGAAAAGGAGAGTAGTATTACTGGAATTGAATTCATCCTCATGTCTTCGTGAGTACCATCATATGGTGGACCCAGTTTTCACAAAATCTCACCAAGACTACACTGATATATAGACTGTATGTTATATAGCATATATCATGGAGAATAGTAGGTTAAAAATAAAAAAGACAACTGGGCACACAGGTCCCAGGATAAAAAAGTGGTACAGAAATGGAACAAATGCAGTGTAGAATCCTCAGGACACAGAAACATTCCTACAACAGGGTTAGACCAGACTCAGGGAGAAGATGTCCCCCTGTTGTAGAATGAAGTAGTAGTCCACAAAAACTGACAGTCCAAAAAAGAGCCATAATGATGACAAAGTAGATTATTGATGATAAGGAACAAATTATGTGTTGTTGCTATTACCCATGAAGCCCAGAATTTCCATACAAAAGATATTCAGAAAGATTAAGAGAGAAATTAGAGGAAAGAAAATACTTGCACAAAAAAAACTGTATAAAATGAAAACTTGTATTCATTACTACAACAGATCTAGGAAAAACATAACATAGACGAAGGAAATTTGGTTCTCCTGAAAAAAAATTGGCAGAGGAAGCGCAAGAATAAAAAAAAAAAAAGATATTCTTGAAAGGTGTAAAAAAGAAACATGGATGCAGGAAAGAAAATAAGATCTGGTATGTTGCAATATTTATGCAAAGGAGAAAGCCAAACTAATCAATACAAAGAAAAAAAGATCAAAAGATATTTGAAGAGAAACACAAGCAAAGTCACCTGGATAGGGAACATTTCACAATACAAAAAAATAAGAAAACAAAGGGGGAAAATAGAAAAGAAGATTAGTAGAAAAGAAGTTAACCAAACAGAAATTGAAGTTATGGATTATCTGTGAAATGAAGGATATAGTGCAGAGAATCCAACACAGACAATGTCACAGCATGATGGAATTACAGGTCCCCAGATTAAGGAGTAATAGATGGAGCAGGAGACATCAAAGAAGGTTTGCAACATGATGATACTCTGGAGCCTTCTGTAGTAGACTGGTACGAAAGTCCAATTTGAGTTGTACAGTAAAGGAAAGAGCATGAAACAGTGGCAACTCTAACACAGATGGACCAAAGGTTTCCCATATGAAGGAGCAGCAGATAAGGCAGGGTGCATCTGAACTGGAAATGTCACAGGAAGATTTTCCTGAAACTTTCTGTAAATAACTAGCAAGATAAAGAAAACAAAGAAGATGCCCTCAATCCAGAATAAAATGTTTTAAGAGAAGATGTGCTTGATTTAATAGAGATGGATAGACGTACTAAGATATATTTAAGCATAATTTGGATAAGTGGATGGGTAACTGGAAATTCACCCCAGGGGTTCCACCTGTGTCCCTCATGGACAGGGGTAATAGGTGCTGATTTTAGTGTCTGCTTGAACCAGACACCCTTGGGAACATGGGTTAAACTTGGCTAGGCTTGTAAGGGCCCCGGGGACGTTAGCCTAGTAATCTCCTATGATCTTATGATCCTATGATCTTATGAAAGAAATAGATTACAGAAAATAAATAAAAACTTAAATGTGAGAAGATTTGTAAAACAGATGAACATAGTAATCAGGAGTATTAAGAGACCTTCACTTGATATAACAGAAATAAATAAACTATTAGGAGGATTTAGTAAAGCCTACACTGTCATTTTTTACTATGTCTGAGTCACAGCGTGATGTGCACATGGCCAAAGAAACATTTTGATTCAGTAAGTGCCGTGTAGAGGCATGCACCACTGTGCAAACAAGGTAAACACAGTGGCATGCTAATTACAGTATAAGCAACTGAATTACATGCTAATCAACCAGTCTAACATAGTGGAACTATTCTATAAGATATAAAGCATCCATGTAGACTTCGTGCTGGTTTTGCCTGAGTATTTCAAAACGTTTGGATTACAGCCATGGAAAGGAGTCTACATGTCAATAAGATATAAAACATCCATGTAGACTTCATGCTGGTTTGACCTGTGTATTCCAAAACTTTTGGATTACAGCCACTGAAAGGACTCTACATAGACAGAACCATGTCAACTGCTGCATTTACAAGATAAGTCTTGAACCTGGAGTGTATTGTGTAATGATAGGAATGAGTGGCATAAACTTGTTATCACACTAATAGAGCAAGATATCCTTGTTTGTGCCATAACAGTAACTCACCTTTGCTCCCCCAAAAGAACATTCTCTCCTTGTTTGTGTTATAACAGTGACTCACCTTTGCTCCCCCCCTCCAAAGGAACAGGAAAATTACACAAATGAAAAGATAAAAGTTCTATCAAAGGAACTGTCCCTGCAACATTTGTACATATTTTTCACACAGCATTCCATGTTCATGTATTGGCAATCATGTATACCTCTGAAATGGCTTGGCAAATATGCCCATGCTGTTGTATACTTCTAACTAATGCATACAGATAAAAGTGTAAAAGCTCATGCTTAAAATGTTTCTTAAATACATTCCAGTATATGCAGAATGTAGCTGACCAAATGAAAGCATGCCTTCTTAAGTACAATACTTCTTGGTACAGATATATCCTAAAGAAATAGCATTATGTGCAGTCTTACCAACATAAACAAGTGTTCCCACCATCATTTTGCCTAGCTACATGGTTACCTTTTTTTGTAGATTCAGGACTGACAGCATGGTAAAGATGCAAAGGAGGTATGAACTCATTAAAATGGCTGAATCCAAAAAAAACTGGATACGTGTAGGGGTGTAAACATAGTGCAGGCACTGCCTCAGTGTTTTGTTGTAATGGCTAGCAACTATGACTGATCAATGTTTGGGGTTGGGAAACCACAACAGCACTGCAGACTGCCTTACTTCCAGTGGGTATGTCAGATCAGATCTACAAAGTGTTAGATGTAAGGTTAGAAATGTAAGTAAGCAGCACACAAGTCACAGGTTATGTTCCTTCGCATCCGCCCTACCCTTCATATTTTGGCAGTTGTATATGATATTATTTCCATTTAATATCCTCAACATTTTAAGGCCAATGATATAGAATAGCTTACACACTGCATGTCTCAGATTACTGCTCAGATACATGAAGAATGTCCAACAAATACAAAAATTTAAGACAGAGCTGTATATTTACAAACAATAATCATGACAAGTTGCGTGAGCACTAGGTGCACTACATCCCAAACTACTAAATGTACAAATAATACTTGTATGTTTTCATATCAGTGTAGATGCTATTGCAGTTTGTTGTGTGGATATTTAGTTATGTTCTTTGCTACAAAGCTGTTTGTGTGGCCAAGAGGGATAAAGCACCCATTCTGTGTTCTGAAGGTGAGAGTTGAAATCCAGCCCTATTCAGTAATATCTCATGTATACTAATATTTTCTAGTGCGTATGTCATAGGTTGCTATTCCTCATTTTAACTACCACACCCTTTATGCTCTTTTTTTAAATTTCCAGTGTTTGCATGATGGGTCACTTAGTGCAAACATGGGAAATGGAGAAAAATGAATGGTAGGTTTGGCTGCGCTTATAGGTTCATAGGTTCATAGGTTCATAAGTAGGTACTAGGCTATCTGCCCGAGGGCATTTATAAGCTTAGCCAGAGCGTGTCGGCCCCATTGACACTGTGTTTTTGGCTTTTGAAAGGGCTGTTTTCTCCAGTGTGTCTGTAATTTTTGGGACACTACACTTTTCTGGTATTGATGTGAGCCATTTTGGGGGTGAGAGGGGGGTGAAGTTTGCACTGAATCTATCTGCTAGGATGCTGGCAATATCAGCAGGTTCAGTATATTTTGTGCTATTTTGCACTAGTTCAGTGCATATCTGCGAGTTGCCACTTAGATTCTCAACATAGTTAAAGAAAGCTTTGTGGTTATCTTTTGAATCCTTGGCTATTTTTCTTTCAAAGTTAGCCTTGGATGATTTTATGAGGGACCTTAATTTTTTACTGATACTGATCAGGGATGTCTTTCCTTCTTGGGATTTACTTTTTTTCTGAACTAGTTTCCTCCTTCTATTCTATAGCCTGTTTATAGCAGGGGTCCACCAAACTGGTTTCATTCTCTTAGAGGAGTGATTCTTGGTTTTGCTACGGATGGCATGATCCATGCATCCTTGTAGGTGCTCATAGAGTGCATTTGCAAAGGTTTCTGCATCTTGGGCAGCATTATCCTTTAGCATGGGGGCTGTGAAACTTACCACCTCTATCTTAAGTAAGGTGAAGTTTGCTTTAGAAAAGTTTTTTTACTGTGGTTTTCTTAGTTGCAGGTGGTGGTGGGTGGGGTGTGGATATCCAGAGTGATTAGTTTATGGTCTGATCTAACCAGTGATGGGTTGACCTCTGGTGTGGAACACCTGTCGCCATGTTGGTGATGACCAGGTCCAATATGTTTTCACATCTGGTAGGGGGAGTTTACCAGCTGATCTAGGGCATTTGAGTTGATGAATTCCAGGTAGCACTGGGCCTGAAAGTTTGTACTCGAGTAGTTTTCCCAGTTAATGGTAGGGTAATTGAAATTGCCCAATATCAGGGTGTTCGGTAGGACCTTTATGTTTTCCAGTGTCTCCAGAAAGGTGGAGTGGTGGTCCTGGGTCACGGAGGGTGATCTGTAGCAGGCCACAATTTGCATTGCAGATTTGCCCGATGTTAGTTGCACATGGGTGATATCAAAGGTATCATGCTGCACCACGAACCTGGAGGTGTAGGTATCCTTGATGAATATGGATACACCCCCTCCTTTTTCTGTTTTGGTCTGTGTTCTACGGCCGAAATGTGTGGTAAGAGTTGTAGCCCGGTAGTGCTGGGGTGCTCTCTGGAGCCTTGAGCCAGGTTTCAGTTACTGCACAGATGTCAACGTTCTCCATACTGAGGAGTGCTTCGAGCACATGCATTTTGAGATTTAAACTCCTGGCATTGAGTAGCATAACCCTCAGTTTTTTGTTAATTGTGCTGTTTATGGAGGTGGGTTTGACTTTTGAGCCTTGCCTAAAAAAGGCACTATGGGGGCAGCAAGAGCCTTGGCCAGTATTTGAAAGCTTATCTGGTTGGTATGTAGTGCATCAGTGTGCAAACTGGCCCACCCAGAAAGCAAACAGGACCCAGACAGCCAAAAATAGAAACTGGATGCATTCAATTAATACTACTGGGCCTCATGCAAACCCACTAAGCGACGCTGCACTGAGGTTAACAGTGAACCTTCAGAATGATTAGTAAAATAGGGAATGTCACTTAACTAATCCTGTGGCAGTAGGTATAAGTATATGGCTGGAGTACAGAAGGTCCTGGGTTTTAGTACAGGGTGTGCAACCTTTGCTTTACTGTTGTGACAATGCAGTTTATAGCAATGAACTGCAACACAGACAAGTATTTTCTCAACTCTGTTGTGGCAACAGGTTTAAGTGTAGGACTGCCATAGACATGATCCTGGGGTCAAACACAGTATACTCCATACACTTTTTTGCTTTTGTTTCACCTCCCATTATGTATTATCACATTATTATGAAATGCATGACTGTGGGTATACTGTATATTATATTCTTGTAAGTATATTTCTGCTATCTGGACTGTCATGGCCTTCGCATTTGCCTAACATATATACACAACTGCCTGTACATCCAAAACCCCACATTTCTCACTGCTTACCATTGTTGCTCACCTCTTACCATCACACTAATATGGTGCTCAGAGGTGTTCACTGCTGAGCATTGTGTTTGAATGATGGTAAGCAGTGCACAACATTTTCAAATAGTGTGCACACTCCCAGTAAAAGTAATAACTGGAATTGGTGGGAAACCATCAGTCTCCATTGCTCTTGATCCATAGTAGAGATGGCAGGCATTCGTGCAGAGGGTGTGACATTTAAGGCACAGAGATGGGGTGTCCAGGGGTCCAAGATTTTTATTGGGCTGCTAGTTATCCACCACAGTGCCAGGCTTTTGCAGGGGCACTATTCTGGCTTCCAGTATAAATCTGAAGCTTGAGATAGTTTAGCCCAGGCTGTATCCAGTGTCACTGGTATCCTGCACCCTGGTGACCAATGTAGGCATCACTTTAGTGACCTACGTCAGAGGAAGAGGGATACCTTTGATGCTTGGCTTGAGGAATTTTGGACTGTGGACATCCCACAGATGTGTAATTATGAACTAGAGAGAGTACTTGTAAGACATTTAAAAGCTGAATATAGGCAAGACTGGTATTCAGAAGCTTAGTCTGTTCTGTTCTGTTTTTTCCACAGCTGCCATGGAAAGGAAGGTTAATGCAAGAACCCATGGGCTAGATTGGTGAAGATGAAGGAAGCACATGGTATATATGCAGTATAAGAGTAGTGTTATTATACCTTTAAAAGTTAAAGATAGCTTTTTTGGTATTTTATAGAGTTGTATCAAATGGGGCATGCATATCTCAACTGTAAAAGCAAAGTATGCATGCATTAGTCTGTAGAACAAACCAAGTGTACAATATTAGACTTTAGTCAGTGGTGGGTTCAAATACTACACTTCTCAATTATACAATACTGTTATTTTTTCAATTATGTGTAACTTAAAGGTTTAAAGTAAAAAGCTCTATGCCAGTGGCACACATGTCCTGCTGTAAACTGTAATCTGTATAACTGGAACATGCATATGTGCAATATATGCTCATGTCAAAGAGTACTTGCTGCAATCTGTAGTATAATGTGCATCTATTAGGAGCCAATAGTCTTAAAAGTAAAATTTACCCGTTAGGAGGTGGTAGATTTAAAAGTAAAAGTTTATATAATAGAATCAAATAATTGTATTAATGCATTGTATGCTGCATATGAAGGTACTAATCTTACCTCTGTTTTTGTCTCTCACCCCAACCCTTATCTCTCTTTTTATTATTTTTTTATTTATTTATTTTTTCATTTTTTGTATTTTATTGCTTGTCATCAATATGTGTCCATGTCATCTATGTGTACCCCATCAAGAAATGCTCCACAGCACAGCAAGGTAGGCCCACCTCACAGGATCTGCCTGTCCCCACTCCAGCAGCCCCTGTACTATTGCCCAGTGAGTCTGCGAGCCAAACTGGCAGTACCAATTTTGATGCCCTGCACTACCTGCCCCCTCAGGTAGTCTTGCACTAGAGGCTAGTCCAGTGGTTCCCTCTGGAAGCAGTGGCAGATGTGGTGAGTTTATCACCTGCACCGAGTTGCCAGGGATGTGCCTAGGGCTGTGTGCCGCACTGTTGGTGCACACCTATGCTGGCTGGAAAGGCTGCTCTCCCTCATTGTACATAGTTCCAGGAGGAGGAGAAAGAGACATGAAGTGCTTCAGCCAGTGGCAGAGTGAGGTGACAGTTATGACAGTCATGTGGGTGAGGACTCAGTTCTCACTGTCACCCAGCTTGAGGATGGGTTCTGGATGTCCCCACACTCACCCCAACCATGGTGTCCACCAACCTCTTGTGTCCATCACTATTCCTCTGTATTGTCTTGTTTGTATTGTCTGTCTATAATTGCTTCCTCACCTACAGAACTTACCAGACATACCTACTCCCCTTCCCCAACATCCCTCTCTCTCTCAAAAGAAAAAAAAAACAAAATGGGCATCTGTCCCACAAAAAATATATATATTGTCCAATACATAGTTCTCCAGTTTGCACACGTGCCTTCTTGTCATGCTTGATTTAGTCCAATTGGCTACGCAACATGATTGTGTTGTGGTCACCCCTCTCTCTGGAAGTGACAGAACAAATGCAGCTAATATTCTGCATATATTATCAGTTTTTACTGTTGAAGAAATATATAGCTATTGTTCTTTCCTACCTCCCTCCTGCACATTCCTGAATTGCTTTCCATTTGTTCTTCCCCCTGGGTGCTCTCCATTTCACAACTGTCCTATCTTACCCATTTATTTTCTTTAATGCATTATTGCTCAGTGGTGCGCATCACACACCAACGTGCAGCAGCAGTAATGCAAAAGTAGTTAAAAGTATTAGATAAAGTTGTATTCGATCCCAGTACCATCTGGCCCCAAAAAAAGAATGTCTCTCTGCATTAACTGCATTAACACGTTCTGCCACAGAGTCAGTTAAGCAGCAGGTGTATTCCAGAGACTTAGTACTAACTGCCAGACTTTAGCATTGCTGGAGAAGCAATGGATCTCTTCACTTTTTGGGCTGCATGTTTGCAAGCAGGTGCGCACTGTGCATCGACAGTGAGTGGTGGCAAGCAGGTGTGGTCACTCCCAGGCAATGATGCTTAACAATGCTGGGCTATGCCAACACGCAACACATCCCATATAAAAACTCAAGTAATTGCATTATTTTTCTGTAATGAAAAGTATTTTAAAGTATGACATACATCTGTATTTGAACCCAGTACCTTATGTCCCAAAAAACAAATGTATCAATGCATCAACACATGCTGTCACAGAGTCAGTTAAAAAGCAGGTGTATTTCATAGACTCAGTACTAACTGTCAGACTTTTGCACTGTGGCTTGCATTTGTGCACTGCTTCGCTATGCCCAAACATGTGTATCTCACATGAGTATGCACTTTACTGACTGTCGCTCAAACCTGCTGCTCGCTGCTCTATGGAAATGTACATATTATGCTGTATTACTGCTGTTTACTGTCTATTTACTTTGTATGACATGAAATTACATATAGAAACATGACAAACTGAGGGCCCTATATAACAATGTATAATATATTTAAAATACATCCATATGTTGGCATCTCCCCAAGGCCCTACATCCCTGGGGTCTCAGTACTTTTTTCACACATATATCAACCACACTACAAAATGTAATATAAAATGTTATGTGCTATGCAATGCACATCAGTCTGGTAACATGCACAACTACAACTATTGACCCATATGCCTAAAAACCCTTAACTGCAAGGCTAGTGCAGGAATCAGCATGGACTATAGCCACAGGGATATAGGTGACCTTCAGCATACTTAACCCTACCCATTTTGGTTTTGTCAAGAGTAGATCTTACTTATTGACTCTTGTGGACTTCTTGGATAATGACCCAAAAGACCTGGATGAGGGATAACAGGACATACCACCTATGTTGAGTTATCCAAGGCCTTTGACACTATCCCCCATTCATGTCTCATACTGAAGATCTCCCATCTGGGAATTAGGCCATACAGTACTAGATGCATAGCCAACTGGCTCAATGACAGAACACAACATTCTCAAAGTTGGGGACTGCACTTCTACCACTAGCTCACTCCCCAGTGCAATACCACAAGTATCTGTGCTGAGCCCTCAACTGTTTGGAAAATACTTCCCAGAAGCACAGGCAACAGTAGATGGCCTGTGGTTTGCCAAGTTTGTAGATGACTGTTAACTGGACACACTCATACGGAGCCCCCAATTATGCTAATATATTACAGTAGGGGCTGACACAGAGTGATGATTGGTGCCAAACTCATGGACTGAACTTTAAAGCATACAATGACTCTTTGTCATCTTCATCAGTGAATACCCCTGCTAATACATAGCACCCCCCTAAGTTCACAGTGTTGTGAGAGTTGGGAATACACATTGATAGCAATCTACACGTTCATCACTATGTGCTCATCGTGGTGGCACACACAATCTACATTGTACACATCATACATATGGACATCACATCCAAGAACAGGATAGTCATACCTCTGCTGTACTCTACCCTTAACATACCAATAATGGAGTACAATACTCACATCTGTCTATACCTCACCAAACACTTGTAGCAATTGAAGGGAACACAGGTTTGTGCCTGGCAGACTCCCAGGCCTCCAAACATGACAGACATGTAAAGACTGACATACCTGTCACTGTATTTGGTATCATGCAGCCTGCTGAGAGCTGACTTATGGCTGCCCTGCAGAGCAGTCTCAGACCCTGCCCTTCTGAGAATGATGGACACCTGAAATTCAAATGGGACAAGAATAATTTAGCCTAGGTTTCTCAACCTAGCCTGTGACATAAACAGAGCATGTTGGGGAGACAGATATATACCACAACAATTCACACCCTCTGTAATAGGCTTCACTGCATGTGGAGCACTACTCCTCAATG
>NC_056732.1:550263188-550398188 GCF_019279795.1 Protopterus annectens | reverse complement strand
GTTTGATTACAGTGCTGTCATACAATCCTAGGACCTCAATATGATGGTTTACTTTATGATGTGCGCAACATAGGCTTTCAATAGCAGTGTGGAAACTTGGTGGCAAAATGTTCAGATTGCTATCTACACGTGTTCCCTGTGCTTGCATCACTGGGTTTCTGCATAGCAGGATGGTTGTCAGTGCTGTGATTAACAGTTCCATTTTTCATCTGGACAACATTGCAAACACACATTTTTGCATTTATTTGTACATTGTGTGCCTTTGTCACCATTCTGTTGTGTATGTTATCTCCTCCTTTATTATGTTATCACCATTAGTGGACTCAATGATTGCACACAATATACAAGACTCAGCAAACTTGGTAGGCCAAAGGCAATATTCTTTAGCTGGAACTGTAGAGAAATACAGTTCCAACAGTGAAGGGCCAAGCACAGATCCCTGGGGTTTACCAATGGTGCCAGCTCTACTGGTAAAGCTTGATTCACCAACTTTTAGATGATGTGTTCTGTCACTCATCCAATTTGTTTACCTATCAACTGACATAAGGTTTAATCTCCAACTTGGGGGTTTTCTCAATGATACCTGCACATGTAATCGTGTCAAAACCCTAGGCCAGATAATAATAGGCAATATGCACTGTATTACCTTCATCCAGGCCTATCATGTGGAATCAATGGGATGTGACAACATCACACATCACCTATGGCATGACTCAGCACATACACCTTCTTGATATGATTGAATACACAGTTCTACATACCCTACACATGCCCTATGTTCCCATACATGGATGTACATCAACATGCATCCACCTGAGTTGGGGGGGGGCAGCACCTGTTGCATGCATATATAGAGACATTCCTGACTCTCTTCGACTTTGAGGTACACCAGCATCTCATCATGGATCTTTTCTACATGTATACTAGTAATATTACAGGTGTATGCAACAGACCTGTGTAAGTTATTAATGCTACATCAGGTCCATTACATCTGCTAGATTTCCCAAAAATAGGTCATTCATGGCATGCATGATGACAACAGTATCATCTTGTGGAACTTGAAGAGGTTAAGGCATTTGAGACAAATCCACATCGAGGTATTCAATCAAAATAGTCATACGTGGCCGTATACAGCTATATCACCAAATGGGTAGACCAGTGTATGAAATATGCAGCATCTCACTATGTTGAAATGTGTGAGGTGACATATATCTCAGGTCCAGTGATTAGGCTGGTACATCAGGAGTGTCTGCTAGGCCATTTCCTGCCAATTAGGTGAGTGATGGACATCACAGATGATGTACATATGCTATGTCCAAACAACTGTCTGAAGGATTACAGCTTGTGGGCAATTGTTGACTCTAACTGTGATTTTAGTATAATATAGACAGTATCAACACAGACGAGAAACTGCTGCCACACTCATGACAACACCTGCATTGAAAAGAAACATGGATGGATTTGTTGAATCAGGAAACAGACACACCATCCAAGTATAATGTGGACATCACACCCTATAATCAGACCAATAGGTATGTGACCTGTGTCCTGTGGTAGAGAGTAAGTGGTATATCCACTAGCATGTGGTCACAGTGCTAACTACTCCCTTGACTGTAACACATGTATTGTATATGTGAAGGACATGCATATCAGAGGCCATAATAACTTCATGGTTCCCAGCCTTCATCACACTAATATCTGTGTGCAATGCAGCCTTTAGCATGTACCTCCTTACACATCTTCCAGCAATGTGTAACTGAAGTGTACTACCTTTGTCACAGTCCACGGTCACACAACTTATTGGCCATACCTAAGTATTCTTTCTGTGGAATATACATGACTATCAGGTGGTATGGAACACCAATCAAGATGTTACACCAGATGCATGTGTGCTACCTGTTCTGCTTATGCACACACTACATACATAGGTGTTTGACAACATTAATGGCAAGTATCTCTTCGGTGACAGTGTGTATAAATATATATATATATATATATATATATATATATATATATATATATATATATATATATATACATATATGTGTGTGTGTGTGTGTGTGTGTGTGTGTGTGTGTGTATGTATGGGTCCCCTATACATGATCAAAATTTCAGAAAGCTGAAACCCATATGTCCAAGACCATATGATTGACTTTTGAAATTTCGGTCATGCAGAATGGACATCTCTGTATAGTGCAGGATGGGAAGATTCCCATCTTCTGCACTGTAGTGTGTTCTTGGAGTTAGTATATTTAAATTTCAGGGGGTGTGGGGCACAGCCTCCATGGGGGGGTGCAGGGGTGCTTGCTCCTTTACTAGCAATGTGTAGATAAGTTTTCGTTGTGTTTTGTTTTTTTTTTACATGTTCGAAATTTCAAAAGTCGAACATATGGTCTCGGCCATATGGGTTTCGGCTTTCTGAAAATTTGACCATGTATAGTAGACTCATATATATATATATATATATATATATATATATATATATATATATATATGGATACACTAGATAATCTCGACAAACTGAAATGTCAAAATTCAGTACATCGAGACCGAATAGTGGAAGGTACAGTTACTCGAAATTACACTATGCCAAATCTGCAAATGTCGAATCCGCTGCTATCGTGGTGTCCCGTTCGTGATGTGTGGTGTGGTTTGTGGCTATATCTGGGGTTTCAGGTAAGTGTTGTGTGTTTGAGGATATTGAGTGGGGATTTTAGTGTGTGTGAGTGTGTGTGTTGGTGTTTTTTGTGTGTTTAGTGCAACCTCGGAGTTAGAATATATAAGTAGGGGGGTGTGGGGTGTGCAGGAGGCTTGCCCCCCTGCTTATAGGTAGGTTAGGTGTGTTTGTGTGTGTGTTGTTATGTTTGTTTAGTTAGGTAGGTGTATATGTGTATGTGATTATGTCCTGGTTTGTGTGTTTGTGTGTGAATGGTTGCGGTTGTGGTATTCATGATTTTGGGTTTTCGTGTATATGGGTTTTCGACTATTCAGTCTCAAAATACTGAAATTCGACATTTCAGTATTTCAAGATTGTATAGTGAATCCTGTGTGTGTGTGTGCCATGCACACAAGGCAGCTAGCATGTATTGCCTATACTGTCACATATAGGTATAGCAGTGTCCCTTCTAACACCTCCTGCAGATATTACAGTGCCCGGACAATGTGCATGGTTACCCTCATAGATTGTAGCTGTATCATAATAGTTGTGTGATGAAATTGGATACTGCCGGCACAGCTATCTGGAATTTTGTAAATAATTATATGTCATTTGTGAATATCAATATGATTTATATAAGATGCTTGTGTTACACATGTATTAGAACTGCATGTCATGTGTATATCAAACTTTTGGTACAATAGTGTGTATAGAAAAGGTTTTTGCAAAGTGCTGTTTGAACTGTAACCACAGTGTGCCCTACTGGAATAGAACAGAAATGTATGTGCACTATTGTAACTGTTTAAATATATATATATATTTAACAATGGAAACTGGAATACAGGAGGTTAACTTCAGAAAAATGGCTGAAATTAAACTACTTTATGGCTGCATAATAAAATATGGTATCTTTCAGTTTTCAATGAGCTAGAGACATAGCTCCGTGCTGAGAAGTTTTCTGCATTGTCTTCAGAGTGAACAAATTACTAGTTTTGAAATGTGAAGGAATGTAATTGTTTTATGACTTTCAACATCTGCCAAAGATCTGAGGTCTATGCATTTTCACAGTTTCACCTGGGATAGAGTCAGATGACAAGAACTGATGTAATTCTGCAAGCTATCTCAGCAGTAATATTTGAGATATTAATTTGAAAATCTCTTAGAGAGACATAGCATTCTGTGCTCTGTCTTGGAGCTGGCAACAACAGGAACCATTTACTACACATCTGCCTTGCTCAGCAGAAGTAAGTTACTAGGGGATAGTGTAATTCTCTTAGATATAGTCAGGAATATAGTAAAGCTTAGTTTAAATATTTTTCTTTATTTATTTGAGACTGTCCTGCAATATTGTTTTAAATATTTCCTGTGATTTTGAACTCTGATGTCGCTGTGAATATATACTGAGTATTTTCTTGTTCTTTTATTTATTATTAAATATATTTAAACCTTTCATTGTGGCTAGTTTGTCTACAGATATTTAAGTTTTGAGAGTACTTGCATATTTATTTGGTGACACTGTGTGGGCCACTCCTAATAGCCTTGTTCTTGGTCAAACTACCATTTGTATTAGTATTAATATTACACAGTAAGATTGTACACCCTTGTTAAGAGCCTTAAAGTAGCTGATAAGGAGCTGTCTGGTAGCAGTGATAATTACCTTATAGTCTGTGCCAGCCTTTCCCAGGTGTTAATCTGTGTGTGTGAGTTTATGAGTGTGTGTGTGTGTGTGTGTGTGTGTGTGTGTGTGTGTGTGTGTGTGTGTGTAAATCAAGCCTCAAAGAGTGAGTGTGTCAGATAATTGGATAGGGACATGAAGCAGTGGTTGGACAGAGAGGGTGCTGGAGGTTTTGGCTTGGCCACTCAGCTAAGATCTCAACTCCATAGCTGTGCCAGTGTGGAGTCTTATTGAAGATCTGGAGAAAGAGGGAGAAACCAGTCCCGGACTGACTGTGTTCTTGATGTACTCTTAAGGGAAATTGCACTTGATGCAGAGAGCTGCATCCGGAAATACTGTGTGTACCTGTTATCCTCCCAGTGTACATCCCCCACTGGTGCCAGTGGTGAGGATTGAGCCTCCTTTATTACTGTTCCAGTGGTGGGTCATCACAAGTTGTACAAGTGTGTGTGTGTGTGTGTGTGTGTGTGTGTGTGTGTGTGTGTGTAGGCTCATCTGCTATCACTCTACATCATGTATGTTATGTCGGAGGCATGGAATTAGTGGTGGTATTATTCTGATATTCACCACGATGGCGGCTGGTTCTTGTAATGTTTTCCATCATCCTTTACCTGTGGTCACCTTGCTGGAGACCTCTGCTGAGATTACACTCATATTCAGGCATACCAGTTTGCACAGGTTGACAATATGCACCCTACCCCAATTGTGTGTCAGATCCCTGATAGATGTCCTCTGCATTATTCATATAAGGATGCTTATCTCACACAGACATCTTCCCATTGTTATGTCACCTTGGGTGACAGTCACATACAAAACATTTACACTGTACAGTCCGTACTGTACCATATAGATATGTACTTGGCATTGCTGCTACAACCATATTCCATTGACATGTCTCCTCTGCTGTACAGAATGCCAGGAATGGGATATCACAATACTCTGCATTGTAGGTGCACTGTCCTGTACTTTGTTTGGACCATGTACTTCACATTCATACCTCTCAACTGTCCAGTTATTCCCAGGATGTCCAGATGTTTTCCCTATCAAATATTATGGCTTTCTGTCATATCACTGGATGATCTCTGGAATGATGTAACTCACTAAGACAGTCTTAGGGTTAATTTAAGTAAGCACTTCACAGACATTTAATATTATGTATGTTAATTGTGATCTCAATTATATGTGTCACGTGATTGGTTCATCTGAATGCTTATAAAGAGGCAATTCAAAGACAATTTTTATCTTGGTCTGATGAAGCGGATGTTGTCCGTGAAAGTGCTTACCTTACCTGAATAAATTATTTATTTTGTTTATTAGCCTGCCGTGTGGAACCACCATGTTTTATTTTGATTTGCTATATTTTGGAGAACTATTTATGGAGACCTTGTTGAACATAACAAGGATGTTGAATGAATAGAAGAATTAAAAAAAACTAATTCTAATGAAGAGGATATGAAACAGAATGAAGTAATGGCCAGGAGAAAATGAGACAGAATTAAAAAAGCTCATAAGTGGAAAACTCAAGCCCTAGAAGCAGTAGTCAACTTATGGCTAAAAGCATTAGCATCTTTACATAAAGATTTTGCCCTGAGTAAGATTTAAATAACCAAGAACCATAAAAACATAAACATAAGGAGGGCACAGCTGGTGAATACTTAAATCAGGGGAGGTCACCATGAGTAAAAGTTAAAAACACTAAAACACACTTTATTTACATCATTAATTCATGTTTTGTGTGTCCCTCTACATATTTAATGGGACTTCTAGAGAACATTTAGTCTTGAGTAAAAAAGTACTTGTACATGCAACCTGAACAGACACCAACCTGGTTAACAACTGGAAAAACAATACTCCTTCTTAAGAATGAACCTACAGGCCATCTTAAGAATTGTAGATAAATAACTTGCCTTCTGACCTTACTGGAACTGATGCAGATGGAGTTTCTAATCATTTAGAAAAAAATTATGGCAATAGAACAAAGGGGTAACAAAAAAAAGTCATATGGAAAAATGGATCATTTGTTGTTAAATAAAGCCATAATAGAGAATTGTAAAAAGGAGAAGTGTGACATGGGTAGATTAAAAAAAAGTATTTGACAGTATCCCACATTCATGAATAAAGGAATGCTTACAGATGTATAAAACGCACCTTACACTGATACATTAGAATGACCATAAAACTGTGCCAAACCACTTTGCAGCTGAGACATGATAAGGGGGCAAATTATTATCCCAGGGATAAAAATTCAAAGGGGGATATTCCAGGGTGATTTTCTTCTGTCATTGCTACAGTTTTTTTCCTGCCCTTAATCCATTAGTATGTTTACTTAACTGATTAGTCTATGTTTACAGTTTGGCTCCCAGAAAACAATCTTGTTTAAAGATTTCTCATCTATATTTTTGGGTGACTTAAAAACTATACAGTTCATGAGATAAAGTGTTAAAAGCACAACCAAAAATGGTTAAGACTTTCTCAAATGACATAAGTATGAAATTTGCTCTTGATAAATGTGATAAATGTGTGAAAGCAACATTTAAAACAGGAAAGTTGCAGCACCAAAAAAAATGTCAACCTGGGACAGGAATGAGATATAAAAAAAAAAACTTGAGCAGGAAGGAGTCTCCAAATATTTGGGAATAGATAAATGATTAACTATAAAACATGAACAAATGCAAATAAAACTCAGTAAGGAATACTTCAGAAGGCTAAAACTGATATTGAAAACTGCCCTAATATCTAAGAATAAAGTCCAAGATATAAATCGATGTATTCTTCCTGTTCTAACTTACAGTTTTGAGGTGAATCACTGGTCTTCAAAATTATTGGATCAATTGGACATGAAAATGAGAAAAATGACTCACACTTATTAAATGATTTAAAAAATCTGTGTATTCCATATTCCTCGTTCTGAAGGAGGTATGGGTCTCCTCAAAATTGATTACATGCATAGATCTGCAATTGTGTGACTGCATATATATCTGCTGATCCCATCAGATCCAAAGATAGTGAAAGTTTTAAAACTTGAAAAGTCCAAGATGACATCTTTGCCTAGTAGAAGCATTTTAGTCTTAGGAGGGGATGGAACTCAAACCAGAAGTAGATAGAAATCAAATAGCAAGTGAATGTGCCAAAAACAAAACAAAAAAGGCTCAGCGGAGAAGGAAAGACGTGGAAAATCCATAAGTATAGTGGCAAGTACAGAGATTTCCTAGAAAAACCTTATGCTGACCAAAATTCGAGGCAGGAATAGTTAAGGAGAGGTAAACTGAAACCAAAAGATGAAAGGTTAAAAATGGTGGCCCAGGACAGTGTACTACATACATGTTGGTTTGCAAAATCCATTGAAAAGTTGGGAGAAACCGAGAAGGATCTCTATATAGAATTAAACAATTTCTATCACCACTAGCCAGATCTACAATAGCAAGAACTCACTTACTCTCTACCCTATTATATGCCTCCCCCATCTATACTAACCTGTCCCAATATAATCATAACAAACTAGCTAAATCTTATAATAACACTGCCAGATTCGCCACTAACTCACCATATAGGACTCATCACTGTCAAAACCTAAAACAACTAGGCTGGCTTGAATTACCTCACCTCCTACAATTTAACCAACTTATTATTGCCCATAAAGTCCTTTATCAACCTAACAATACCCCAACTCTCTCTACCCTCATAATGCCATACCATAACCTGAAAAGTTACTCAACTAAAAATATGCAGATGCAAACTTCTTTATCTAATAATTCTGCAGGCGACTCTCTTTTTTCTAACTTTGTTGGTAAAATATGGAACCTCCTACCAATTGACCTAACAGCTCTTACATCTCTTCCATTATTCAAAACTAACCTTAAACATTTCCTCTCCAACCACTGGTTATGCTCTTGCAATAACCCTGACTAATCTGCTTTTTCATTTCCTTGTCCTCTGCTCTACCATGCCTCACTAAAATTTTTCTCTGTTAAAATTTATCCTTATATCATAATTACTCTCTGACCTTTCTACTCTGTCCAGCTCTACCTATCCCATCTAACCACCAATCCTGTTTTCCTAATCCTATCTTATCCTGTAGATGTCCTTAGTAACCTTATATCCCCATCTTTTCTTGATTTGCTTACTTATTGTTTTTTTTTGTGGGAAAATAGTCTAATCATTTTTTTTACTATGTACAAATCTTGTTCTTGTAACATTTTGTTATACTTTATTGTATTGTTGTTTTTAAATTACTTGTAACATTAAATGTTTTGAAAACTTGGAGCTTTTCTCCTCGGGCCTCCACTGAAAATGGACATGTATCCAGTTGGACTAGCCTGGTTAACAAATGTAAAATAAAATAAATAAAATAAAGTGCTGGTTCTGTAAAAAAAGAACTGGAAGCATTCACACATCTTGTTTGGTAGGATACACTCAAGTAAGAAGGCCTATCTACAGCATAGAAGCCACTCAGAACATTAGAAACATGAACCACAAAGCATTACAGAGAATGAGGAAGTATATATCATATGAGATCACCCATTACCAAGAGTTCCAAAGATAGACGTAGAAAGGCAGATATACTTGTCTGTGAAAAAAAGACAAAATAGTAGTATTGATCATTGAAATTGCTATATAGTAATTAAAGTGACATACATACAGAGAGACACAAAGTCATAAAATACCAGGATTTGCAGGCAGAAACAATAGCAGTATGGATGAGAGTCTCAGATAATTACAATAGCTGTAGGAACAATGAGTGGAATTAAAAATAATTTGCATCTGTACACAAATATGTTACCAATACATGTAACCCAGTATGAGTTACAGAAGGAGGCAATTCTGGATGCATTGCTGGTGCTGAGAAGAGCACTCAGCTAACAACAAAGATGGAAAGAATGCTAATTTTTTTAACTCTAGTAGTACCCTAACTCAGGAATGGGATCCATTTCAGTGATGGCATTAGAAACCCAAAAGACTTGGAGAAATTAAACTGATGTAGCATTGTGGTCTGTGATTTTTAATTTGTGTTGCTGGAACATGTATTGCTGTGATATCATGTATTGTCCATGTTGCTGATAGCAGGTTATATGCAATGTGGCCTATCTCCCATAATATACAGGCATATGGAACACAAGAGCACTGCTAGGCAAGCAATCATTATGAGTAACATAAGGCACCATATGCACTTTTAAATAGACACACTTAAAACTTCTTGTCATCCTTTTCACCTGCCTCTCATCATGTACAAAAACATGGAATAGAGGAACACTACTAGGCAAGCGATTATCATGGGTAGCACATGACACCATATGCATGTTTAAATGGACAGACTTAAAACTTCCTGTCATCCTTTTTAAGCACTAATAGTGCTCACCTGTAAAATTTGTCAGGGCCATATATGATATAGGGCACTTCATAAAGCATTGTGAAGTATACTTACATCACATTATGTTACATAGGATGGTATGAATGTAGTATTGTAGGTGTGTGCTGTTAATTTGAGTTATTGGTACATGTATTGCTCTGGAATCTTGTAGTTACCCGATTATTTTATTGCCCATGTTGCATAAAGATGGGTACATATGCCGCCATCTTGTGCAGGGCACTCTGTACTGCAATGTGGCAAATACTTACTTCATATGTGTTCCTTGCACACACCTGCCCATGTGTTACCCATGCCTTCAGTTATGTGTGCTTATCTGTAACTGTCCTGTGCAAATCTGCAGGTATAGTGCAGCATATCATAACACTGTGCCTGAGACACTATCAACTGTACATATGAAACTTTGTGTAGTCTGTCAGATGTGTGCCACTTGCAATCTCACCTGCATGTACCAGGAGGTTATATTTGTATATCTAAACAATGTGGAATGTATAATATATATGTTACTGACCTGGTTCTTACTACTGGGACATATTTATTATACTGATGCCATGTGAGTTGTCATTGACTATTGCTGGTGGCTATAAAGTAGGCCGTTTGTTATCTGCATGGATACAGGCAAGCTAAATAATGATAGGTAGTGTATAATAGAGTTTACTGTCTTCTCAAGATGTTGGTTAAGTTACAGATTGCTCATTACTCATTGGTTTGTTATACACCTTTACCTGTCTGTAGAATGAGCCTCCATACATTGCCATGTGTGGTGTGTACCAACATTCTACGGTGTCTAGCAACATGCATGCATCCATGTTTTTGCGTCCAAATGCTGTTGGGGTTATTCATACTGCATACTGTAGGCACATTCCTTACAAGTAACTATGAATGGTTCAGGTGTTGATGTTTAGCCATGCATTTTTTTTTCAAACAAGTAGGTAGTAGTGGTCAGGCAAAAGAGGTGGAACAGGTTGTGCTGGTGCCAGGGGGACCTAATCTAAAGGATCCTATAAAACTGTAGCTACAAAAAGACACAGAGAAATAACAAACAGTCTACAAAGAAAAACAATGTGAATTTTCACACATCCAGACAAAACTTCAGAAATGTGGTGCTGAAAATTTCTATTTTATTGGTAAGATGAAATACATAAAAATCTACAAGGCCTCCTCCTTATAAGCTTCACTGGAGTATCCCTCCATCCACAACCCCTTTTCCCATTTTTGCACATGGGGTGTCTCTTCAACAATGGCAATCATCTAAGCCCAAGGTTCACACTGTTGTTGTTGTTTGTCTTTTGGCTTTTTCCTGGTAAGGGGTCGCCACAGCGGAACTCCGGTCCGCTAATGATTGGCAGTAGATTTTTACGAAATGCTGAGGTGCCAGCTCGATGCCCAACCTTCAACGAAGGCACACCCATTTACGCACGCATGCCTTTCAAACGCTACCCAACCACGGGGAGGACATGCAGACTCCACACAGAAGGCACTGCCAAGCCGAGAATTGAACAGGAGAACCTCTTGCTATGAGGTAACAACGCTACTGCCGTACCACTGCGGCATCTCCCAAGATTCACACTGTATGAATTAAGCTCTTTCAACTAACATCACACTGCTAGGAACTACTATTTAGTCATTTTAAAATACACCTGACCTCTGTAAATTCATAGTGCATTATTAAAGTACAGTAGTAGTAGAAATATGTCTGTTTTGCTTGATAACAAAATCTTAAATATTTGTTATATAGGTACAATTTATTAATAATATGTTAAACATTTGTAGGACAACTACTGATTTTAGCCATGCCATGTGGAAAGAGAGTATTGTGCTTCAAAAATTAAAGCTGTTGTCAGTTTATGTAAAGCCCATTCATAATTTCCTCCTTGGGGTAACAGAGGTGCAGCCCTCACCCTGAAATACAACATTGAGGAATCTGAACATTGCCCCTGCAGTTTTAGTTTTAATTTATGCATACTCTGAGAAGTATAGATACATGGCTATTTCAAACAGCAAACCATTATCTTACTTTTTAATAACAAAATATAATGTAAGTAAACTTCCCTATTGTGTATACACCATCCTAAATAAATCTGAATGTATTTACAGGCATTACATTTTTACAATATCACATAAAGTGGTCACTTGATGAAATAGTTTTGTGATGCAAAAGAAGTATGCGAGATGTGTAGTTTTCAGAAAGCCTTCATTGTGACTCCCTATGCTGGTATCATTGAGAAACTTGATAGTCAAGATATTTTATTTATATATTAATATAAGAGGGTGCTATAGTATATGTAAATGCAGCATAATTAAATGTTAAAGCATTTCTTTTCTTACATGTGCCCAAAACATTGACCAAGATCCAACCAAACGGCACTACCTTTTCTCATCCCAAAGCCAGCATCCTATATAATTCAACTACACTTTTATCCTTTAGTCTCTCCCCCATATTCCTTTATTCGCCATCCACCATAATCAGTATGGAGAAGATCATACAAACTTTATCCAAAACCATAAACAATAGTTCCATGGGCCCAAACAATATACCAAGCTGTCTCCTAGTTAATATTATAAAGTACAGCATTGCTAAACCCCTACTGAACTGTGCTTCACTTGATCATTTTCACTTCAGAAACATTGATGATACTAAAAAGCCCCTGGCCTTCATCACAACATAAACTAGACCTCTTGGAGGGATAGGTTAGTTACTCTAAGGATCCCTTACCTATGAAGCAAATTCTCCTTTCATATCAGAGTGATACTTTGACTTCCTTAATGTTTTGTCTTGAGGATTAGATGTATTCCCACAGATTTAATCCTTGGATAAACAGGATGACCTTCATCAACTGGGATAGTAAATACACACACACTAAACTCTCTGGATTACATGGTAGGGTCTATGTGGTCACTGAGATCACTTATCTAAAAAGATTGTATGATCTTATGAACCTATATGTAATTAACTACACATGTGTTACTTCTTGCAATGTTCTGTGCTAGTCTTATGCAAAATGTTTCCAAACTATATCTGGGTCTGGAAACTGTGTACCCTTTGCCTAAAAGAATCTACATTTAGATTTTCTGCAAATCTGAATATTATCTTAAGGTTCTGATATATATTTCAAAGCTATATAGCATTCACTGCATAGTAGAGATTTAATACACTGATGAGTGTCTGCATTCTTTACCAGTGCAAATGCACTTCCTGTTGTATCAGCCATGTTTCCAATCTTGTCAATATTGCATTTAAATAAATAAATATATGTATGTATGCATATATATATATATATATATAATATAAAATATATATATATAAAATATATTTATAATATATATATATATATATATATATATATATATTCTAAGTATATGTATATATATATATATATATATATATATATATATATATATATATATATATATATATATAGATATATATATATGGGTCTACCTGACAACACCGATGCGCTACAACACCGACAACGAAATCACCGACACCACAAAACCGAAAGTTCAGAAACACGAAACGTCACAAACCCGACAAACCACAATCCCGACACTCAACAAACAAAACAAATCCCCTGTCCAAAAAGCACACACACAACACCAGCACACCAAAAACCTTAAAAACCTACACTGAACTTTACATACGCAACTACCTATGCATTAACCTTAACCCAAACCCTAACCCTAAGGTCCGTCACTATCGCACACTCACCTGACCTGCGCACTAACCCTAACTCACTTAACCCGCCCCTAACCCTACAGACCGTCGCTATCGCACACTTACTTTACCCACACCCTGACCCTAATGTCCATCCCTATCGGACACTTACCTTTACATGTCGGTGTTCTCAGCATTGGGATTCTCAACTGTTGGTCTTCTCCGTTGTTGATCTTACGGTGTCAGTGTTCTCATCGTCGGCATTTCGAGATTACGGCGTTTTCAGGTAGACCCATATATATATACATGCATAGTGTAGCTACTCAAATAGCAGTAAAATGTAATCTACCAGAAGTGATACAATGTAGTAACATCACCTTTGTATAAGTATATATATATATATAAAATCTATATGTTTAAAAAAAAACAAAATTGGTAAACATATCTTTCAACTGTTACTGGTTTTGCAGAATGTCACTGATTTTGCCTCATGTTTTTGCCTGTTCCTTGTAATTTTTTTTTTTTTTTTGGGTTTTCTGGTAAATCACTGAGAATTACTGTCAGGCAATAATGTTAGAGATTAGTTTCATACCTCCTATTTTTCAGAAAATGCATGTTGATGCAAAATATGTTGTTCTATTAACTTTCTAAATGAATTAAAGTAATGTTTATAAACTATCACTGATTTTGGGTCTATTGCCCCAGTATTTCTGGCTTTGTCTGTAATTCTTGAATCAAGAAGTTGAGAAGAATGCTAGTAACAAAGAATTAACATATGTACTTGGAATGTCGAACCAGTCCACAAATCAAGTGCCATAAAAAGGAGGAAATAAGCTCCTACATCACTACACATTTTGGAATTAAAGCTTGCTTTTTTGATGAAATTACATATTTATAATACAAATTACATAAATTCAATGAAAAAGCAGTTTTGGAATTTAAATGCAAGTAATATTCTTCAATTATAATATATGACCAAGTACCCAGTAGAAACTCTCGAAACCAAGAAATGTAATTCAATGGAATAAAAATTCAGAGTTGTCATGAAAATATTATTTGAGTTTTGCACAGATTAAACACCATATTCAAATAGTTTTTAACTTGTACTGCAGAACTAATTCTAGAAATAATGCACCTACCAGCCAGATCCACTTTATATTTGACAACTTTTGGTAGGAAATAAAGGGCAGGACTAGTATGGGCTTCAATACATAGATTTTTCACTTGCTGTAGACATCAAATATTAAGCTATAAAACATTATTTTACAACTCTGAAGTCAAAGTTAAATCTTCCAGTCAGATCAGAAGTTACATTAGTATTGGCAGGAATACAACAGCAGCAGACATATTCTAGCAACCTGCTCCTTGTTCAGGATAATGTCATTTTTTAGCTTGTCTAAAGAAATTACTTTATATTTTTCCTAAAGCATTTTTTTCTTATTTTGTACAACAAACAATAAAAACATATGATATGAAACATATAACAGACTTAGTATAAACAAATGCATCAAGAATCATTAAGAGAAAATATAACACATTAAAGATCTTCATAAATATCCATCCCAAATCTTCTAATATCCATTACTTTAATGCATGACAGAAACAGTATTACCAGTCTTAGTTCACATATTACTGAATATATAACAGATAAACTTATAAAAACACTCAAAGACATCTTCTATTATATAAATTTCAGGTGAAGAGATTCATGGCATTATAACATACTTTGCCACTTCCTGGTGAGGTGCAACTAGCAGGACACTCATTGCTGCCAAGCATTCCAGCAGTATTAAACAGCTCCCTCCTTCTCCTATTTATAAAACCAAATAACCTTAGCTAGAGATGAACTGATATTCCCCCCTCTCTCAATATTTCCCTAACATTTCAACTTACAATCCCATCTACGTCTCCAAACATTTCATCCTCTTCTTTTCACTAATATGCCTGCTTAATCACCCTAGTTAAGATTCACCTAGGTATGCATTTACACCTTATCCATATGGCTGTATTTTCAACATAATTCATTAATGTCCAGGTTGAATCTACCTGCAGGCCTGTGCTCTGTAATCCTCTCTACTCATATTGCTAGCAGCAAGCAAGCCTTACCAGCCTGTTACCCACATCACCCCTTTCTTATAAAAACTCATTCCACATTACTGCCTTATAAAAACATAAGCCACTATCACCATTCACTGCTCTCTGTCTTTTAACCCTGCTCCTAATTGTTATGTTTCCCACTTTCCCTGATCAACCCTCTATCTTTTACTTCTTATTTCAAAACCCCCACCTTCACTAAGTACTTTTCACTTGCCAGGGTTCCCTCCCTGAATCCAGTGTTTCTCATCCACTCCTTTATCTCATTTAGCTTCATCTGCCCCACCTTGCATGATTTCCAACTTCTCATTGACATTAATACCAACCATTTTATAGTTAGATACATCTAAACGTGTTCTGATATTCACAGTTCCAACCCCTGTCTTCCACACCAGAAAGACAGATTAGCCAACTATTTTCCACCTACATATCATATATCTCCCTCCAAATATTTTCAGTTTCTACCACTATCTCTGTGCACCACCTCACAAAGTCATCACATATGTTAGTTTCCAACACTCCTCTGCTCACATCACTAGTTTGCCTCCACCAACCATATTCATGTAGTCTCTGCAAAGTTTTATGCAATCCAAGAATGAACCTCACATTTAAGTCACACACAAGATCTGCCTTCTTTAATTGCCCTATCATTCTCTGTGTCTCTTTCCATACCTCATCGTTTGCCTTATCTCCCTTCTCTTCCCACTATGTCTCAGCCTTCTACCTCTTCCTGCCTCTCCTTTTCTAGATTCCTTGATTTATCCCAGTCCTCCCTTTCTGCTTCATTCCAAAGGTCTCTCCTCCCCTAACACTCCTTACTCACATTCTCACTCTCTCATCCCATCCCCCCAATACTCCTTACCCACACTCTCACTCTGTCATCCCATTCCCACTAATACTCCATACCCACACTCCCACTCTCTCATCCCATCTTCTCTAATACTCCGTACCCACACTCCCATGCTCTCAACCCAGCTCCCCAATACTCCTTACTCACACTCACACTCTCTCATCCCATCTCCCCTAATACTCATTACCCACACTCCCAGTGTGTTATCCCATCCCCCCAATAGTCCTTACCCACACTCTCACTCTCTCATCCCATTCCCACTAATACTCCATACCCACACTCCCATTCTCTCATCCCATCTTCTCTAATACTCCGTACCCACACTCCCATGCTCTCAACCCAGCTCCCCAATACTCCTTACTCACACTCCCACTCTGTCATCCCATCTCCCCTAATACTCATTACCCACACTCCCAGTGTGTTATCCCATCCCCCCAATAGTCCTTACCCACACTCTCACTCTCTCATCCCATTCCCACTAATACTCCATACGCACACTCCCACTCTCTCATCCCGTCTTCTCTAATACTCCGTATCCACACTTCCATGCTCTCAACCCAGCTCCCCAATACTCCTTACTCCCACTCCCACTCTCTCATCCCATCCCCCCAATACTCATTACCCACACTCCCAGTGTGTTATCCCATCCCCCCAATAGTCCTTACCCACACTCTCACTCTCTCATCCCATTCCCACTAATACTCCATACCCACACTCCCATTCTCTCATCCCATCTTCTCTAATACTCTGTACCCACACTCCCATGCCTCATTATCAGGTAATTTGCATATTTCTGCATCACTCGGCAATTACTGAGAGTTCTAACTTAGCCTTCTCTGCTGCCTTTGCAGTAATCACTGACAGCCAATTCATTATGTTAGCACAGACACACTCCTCTTTCATTCCCCCCCCCCACACACACACACACATATCAAAACATACAAGCACGCACACATACACAGATATACATACACTTGTAATACATAGTGCCTTGCATACAATACACAACCTGCTCTTTAAAAGAGTGGTATTGAGCAGTAATGCCAAAAGCCATGAACCAAGTTCCCCAATCCTGTAATAGAAGGTACTTAATGTAACATACAGACCTTGCCTTTGTGTATTGTGCTTACATATTTTTTCTGTTTACTTATGTTAGTGTTTTCTATTGCTCTGGGGTACATTAATTGTCTGTACTTCAACTGAATATTGTTTAGGTAGTTGGTACAATTTTGTGAAAAGGGTGCATTGTAGGTAGCCTTCTGTTCTACTTTTAAGGCATTTTTTTATTTATTTATTTTTTGGTATTCCATTTATTTTTTATGTTTTTTGGCATTGTAGTGAGTGTTATGTTATCATTTCTTAGTTTTATAGTTATTTTAATTAGTACATTTTTGTTTAGTAACATAATGGGAATTTAGTCAGTTGTTTTGCCTGTCATGTAATTTTCAAATTGCTTACTTGTGCTCAGGTTGATCAGGCTTTTATCTTTTTAAATACATTTATTTTAAAATTTTCATTCAGATATTAATGAATTTAATTTTTATGGCATTACTTTATGTGAGCAATGTTAAATTTGAGAGCTGTGTGCATTATGTGAAGTTACTTTTTTATTATATTGAAGTGAATGTAAGTGAATTACAGATTCAGTCCAAGTTTTACAATAACTTTTTAAATTTTGTTTTCCTTTATTTTAAAATGTAAGTGTAGATTTTATTTTAGGGTCATTTTAACTGGGCTGGGGTGGTTTAAGATTGTCCATGTCCTTGAGTTTTGTGTGTGCATTGTCTGCATTTTTCTTTTCTTGAGTGTAGCTTAAGTATGGTAGTTATAAAAAAATGTTAGTATCTTTGGTTTCACAGCAAGGGCATAGATAAACCCTTTATGTCAAGTAAGCATATAGATAACCATGATATGTACGCAGTGTTGCAGAATAAAATGTTTATATATATATATATATATATATATATATATATATATATATATATATATATATATATGTGTGTGTGTGTGTGTGTGTGTGTGAGTCTACCTTATATAGCCAAAATTACACTTACCTGAATCTCTGATCGCTGAGATGACTTCACCCAAACCTCTAATCACTGAAGCTACGAAACACCACACTTTTGAATAGGGAAACAAACCACTTGGCCACCAAGGCCAAATAACAACATGGATACGAACTAAACCTGCCCAAGTGGGGGGCTTCACCCCCCCCTAACTAAATATACCAACTCTGAGATCACACTACGCTGGGGGACAAGGGCAAAGTTCGCCCTGGAGGCCAAGTGGTTCGTTTTCCTATTCAAAAGTTTGGTGTTTTGCAGCTTCGGTTATTAAAGGTTTAGGTGAAGTCATTTTGGCGATTAAAGATTCGGGTAAGTGTAATTTTGGTTATACAAGGTAGACCCATATATATATATATATATATATATATATATGTATATATATATATATATATATATATATATATATATATATATATATATATATATATATATATATATATATATATATATATATGTGTGTGTGTATGAAAAGCACAGATCCTTGTAGTGAGGCACGATAGTTTTCTAGTGTTTTTAATTTCTCCAAGTCTCTTGGGTTTCTAAAACCATGATGGGAATGGACCCCAATCCTAAGTCAAAGTACAATTAAAGTTCATGAAATTAGTATTGTTTCACTCTTTGATGTTAGCCAAAAGTGCTCTTCGTAGCACCCTCAATGTACCCAGTAATGACTCCTTCTGAAATTCGTATGGTGTTACATGAATTGGTAACATATCTAAATACGATTGTAAATTCTTTTTTACAAGAGCAGTTGCTCCTACTTCTATTGGAACTGTCTGGGTATCTTTCTTCCACATGACTCTCATTTCTGCCTACAAATCAAGGTATATCCAAGACACTGTAGTCACTAGGTGTGGTGATTTCAATGATTTGTCTTTTCTTGGACCACTATATCTGGTTTTCATGCATCTATCTTTTGAACTGTTGTTATTGGGTAATCCCATGTGATATAAACTTCATCATTTTCTATGATTCTTTGTAGCTCATGTTTCCAGTGTTTTTCAGCCACTTAGATACCATAATGTTTGCACAATCTCCAGTGTAACAGTCTTGCCACATTATTATGCCTTTCAGATTACAGTCCCTCTGCCATTAGTGCGTCACAACCAGCAACAAGGTGTGTGACTGTTTCCAATTCAGTTTTATAAAACCTACATATGTCTGTTTCTCCCACATGTTCAATGGACTTTGTAAACCAGCGTGTACATAGCCCACTATCTTGGCTGCCAATATTAAGCTTTCATTTCTTGATGTGAATTCACCTCTCCTTAACTATTCCTGCATTCATTCTTGATCAACATGAGGCTCTTCCAGAAGTTTTCTATACTTGCAACTATATTTATGTTTTTTCCACATTTCTTGCTTTCTCATCTGGTCCTTCACCTTATATTCTTTCTTTTGTTTTTTAGCACATTCAGTTGCTGCCTGTTTTTTATCTACTTCTGGTTTGATTTCCATTCCTGCTTGACTTCGATATGCTTCTGCTAAATTAAGCAGAGATGTCATCTTAGATTTATTCTCCTCATGTTTCGAAACTTTCACTACATTTTGATCCTGTGAGGTCAGCAGATATGTGTGGTGTCCCACGATTGCAGATCTATACATGTAATCAATTTCAAGGAGGCCCATCTCTCCTTCGGAAGGTGGAATATATAATCTTGGTATACACTGATTTTTATAAATCATTTGGTGAGCATAAAGCATCCTTCTTGTTTTAATATCCAATCTATCCAACACTTTTTGGGGCCAGTCCATTACTCCAAAACTATAAGTTAGGACAGGAAGAGCAAATTGATTTAAGGCTTGGACCTTGTTCCTAGATGTCAATGCTGTTTTCAGGATTAATTTAAGTCTTCTAAAGTACTGAGCTTTATTCTCATTTGTTCATGTTTTATTGCTGATCCTTCATCAATTCCCAAGTATTTACACACTCCCTCTTGCTCAAGTTCTTTTATATCACATTCTTGTCCCAAACTGATGTTTTCCTGGTGCTGCAGTTTTCCTTTTTTAAAGGTTACTTTTGCACATTTATCAAGACCAAATGACATTCTAATATCATCTGAAAAAGTTCTGACAACCTGCAGCTGTGCTTTCAGTTCCTCATCTGATGAGCTATACAGTTTTAAATCATCTACAAAGAGAAGATGAGAAGTCATTAGACTTTGTTATTTTCTAGAAGCCAAATTGTAGCCATGGCCTAAGCTGTTAAGTAAACAGCTTAATGGATTAATGGCAAGGTAGAATAGCAACGGTGACAGAGAGTCACCCTGGAATATCCCCCATTGGATTTTTATCCCTGGGATAATAATCTGTCCTTAATATGGCTTAACTGCAAAGTGGTCTAAGACTGTTTCATGGTTACTGTAATGTAGTCAATCAGTGTAGGGTGTATCTTGTACATTTTTAAGCACTCTTTTATCCATGAATGTGGGATACTATCAAATGCTTTTTTGTAGTCAAACCATGCCATACTTAGATTCTTCCCCTTCTTACAGTTCCCCACTATAACTTTGTTTAACAACAAATGATCCTTTGTTTCATATGACTTTCTTTTATTGCCCTTTTGTTCTCCTGCCATAATTGAGTTTTCTTCTAAATGATTATAAACTCTGTTGGCGTCAATTCCCATGTATAGTTTATACGTCTTCGTAAGACAAGTTATTGGTCTATAATTTTTAGGGTAGCTTGCAGGTTCACTCTTAAGTAAGAGCATTGTTTTTCCTGTTGTTAACCAGTGCAGTGTCTGGTTGGGGTGTGCATATAAATAGTTCTTACTCATGGCTAGATCCTTGTACAAAGAAGTTGATACTTTAAGCCAAAAGTTAGGTACTGTATCTGGGCCAGGGGTTTTCCGGTTAGAGGCTTTTCTTAACTTTGTTTCAATCTTTCAGGCTATTTCATCCCATTTCATATCCTGTACCTTTAAACTTCTTATTCATTATTTTACTTCTTCTTCTATCCATTTAGCATCTTTGTTATGTTCCACAGGATCTTCATAGATACTTCTCCAAAATGTATCTACTTCCTCTATTTTTGGCGGTCTTTCAATTCCTTTTACCTTATTTCCCAATTCTCTATAAAACCTTTTTGGGTCATCAATAAATTGCTTATTTTGTGCTTTTCCCTTATATTTATCTTTGTATCTTCTAAGTATTTCTGCCTGTTTTGAAATTTTTAGTTTGTTGTCTCCAATAGTGCGTAATAGATCCTGGTCTATTACACAACTATAGAGTTGAGTCCTCATCCTTGGGGGTTAAGACATGTTTTATATATCTATATCTATTTATCTGTATATATATATATATATATATATATATATATATATATATATATATATATATATATATATATATATATATATATATAGATCTAGGACTTATGCATGAATGTGCAAAGTCCCGAATCCATAATCACGAACATATATTAATGAATGCGCTTTCACCGAAAAAGCACTTTCGTTAATATATGTTAAAAAAAAAGAAAGAAAATCCGCAAACCCCCCCCCTACTTTAATATTCTCACTCCGAGACCGCACTACAGCGAGGAAAAGGGAATGTTCCCTTATCCACACCATAGTGCGGTCTAGCAAACAGGCATACTTACACGAAAATGCTTCTTCAGTGAAAAGCACTTTTGCGCAAGTGTGCCAAACCAAAATTAGTTTTGGTGATTTTGTCTTCAAGATCTGTACAGATCCCATATATATATATATATATATATATATATATATATATATATATATATATATATATATATATATATAACCAAGCTTCTTAGATGTTTATAACATTGCACACTACAAATTATTATGGTCCATGGCGACATGTAGGTTATTAAAAATTCTAAGACACAGACAGCGCAGTCTTTAAAGGGGCAAATTTTGCAGTATGCAGTGCATGCTAATGACTGCATAATGAAATGGAAATGAGGAACTCTATGCAAATGAGCCACATAGTGTAAGAAATGACAGCTCCCATAATATCAAACTGATTCGGAAATGTATAAAATAGGTGCTCAGTGTACAGCCCATTTTAATATGAAAAATGGTGGTGTAAATGAGAAGAGTAATGCTTGTATTAACAACAGGTATGTCTTAGCAACATGTGTTAATAGCCAGCATTAGAGGCAGGGCCCACAGAATAGCATGCTACAGCCATCTGCATCAATGGAGGAAATACAGACAATGCCTGACATGCCACCAGCTCACTGACCAGCAGCTTATAAACATACCTCTCAACTGTCCATACTTTTTTCAGGCATCAGACTCATAAATCCCAAACAATAATTTGGAATTATATTGCAGCATATGGAGGAATATGACTGCAATGTGTGGAACCAAAACCTTGTTACCTGAGGTCCCGGGAGCCGTAGATTGCACACATATCACCATCAAGGCCCCACATGGTCTAGAGGGACAACAACCTATCAACAAGAAGGGCCTCCACTCTCTCTGCCAAATAGTCTATAATGCCCAGGAAATAATTACAATGTATATATGTGCCACCCAGACAGTTCTCATGATTCTCACATCTGGTCCATTTCTGACCTACAGCAAATGTTCCTGTGAAAGCATTTCTCACAAGGACATCTTCATAGGTTCTATGACATCCCTTCTCTGGGGTAGTGATCAAGGAGTCTCAGTCCTCACCATGGTCACCTGTGAATGATGTTCACTTGGAACAAAAATAGATAAACACAGTATTTCCAGATGCAGCTCTCTGTACCAAGCACAACTTCCCTTAAGAGCAGACAGGGAACACAGTCTGTCTGGGGGCTGGGTTTTCCTCTCTCTACAGGCCCATCAATAAGACTCCCCACTGACACAGCTATAGAGCTGAATTCTCAGCTGAGTGTTCCAAGTCAAATCCTTCACTACCCTCTCTGTGAAACCAGTGCTCTGTGTCCCTGCTCCAAGTAGTTGACACACACTCATTGAGATTTGATTTTCACACAGAAACACACGGACACACACACATGCGCGCGCACACACCCACACATACCCACACACACACACACACACACACACACACACACACACACACACACACACACACACACACACACACACACACACACACACACACACACACACACACACACACACACACACACACACACACACACACACACACACACCTGGGAAAGGCTGGCACAGATTTACCAGCTGTGCCTCTTCTACCCAGACTGTAAGGTAGGTACTGCTACCAGAAAACTCCAAAGCTAGCTACTCTAAGGCTCTTACAAGGGTACCCAATTATAATGAGTAAAATTAATATTAATACAAATGGTCGTGTTTGACCAATGCAGCAAGGCTTTCAGGAGTGGTCACAGTGCCATCAAATATAAGTACTCTCAAATGTTAAAATATTCTCTAAATGACCAGCCACAATGTAAAGTTTAAATATATTTAATAATAAATAATAAAATAACATGAAATACTAAATATATATTTACAATAAACACCAGAGTTTTAATCACAGGGAATATTAAAATAACACAGGTGAATAGATTCACACAGGTACAGAAAAACACTGCTTAACAAATTTCACTATATTTTTCCTGATTATCTAAAGAATTACTATTTCCTGATTACTTACTAAATCAAGGCAAGATGAAGTGAGTGAGTGATCCTTCTATATTAGGTTTCAAAGAACAGACTGCACTAAAACTTCTGTATTAAAACATCATTTCAGTGCTGGATTACAGAATAACATCACATGCATCTGGTCATCCAACTTCTGGTTCCATACTACCCCACTTTACTAGAAAATGAATCAGATTCTTGCACATATCTGTTACCATAAACACAGATAGAGCTTTACTAAGATGTGTTATAGCATCTGGAAGCCATAAAACCATTTCAACACTTACACCCTTCCAGGGCAGCAATTAGTTCACTGCTAAGGACAATACAGCAGGATTCCTTGTCCTTGTTTTCACAGGCATTTTGTCTCTGGCTACAATCAGAACTGTAAGATGCAATATTTATGACCTAAACCAAGTAATTTAATTTCAGTCTATTTTTCAAAGTTAACTGGACTGAGATTAACCTCTTCTCTTCCAGTACCCTCTGTTACAATATATTAATTTTAATAGTTACAATACAGTCTGACATACAGGTGTATTTCTTTTTCTGTCCAGCAAGACCCACTATTGCTACATTTTTTAACACAAACAACTTTACAGATACATTTTCCACACAAGCAGCCATACAAACCAGTTTGATATACAAATGACATATAATTCTTTACAAAATTCCAGCTAGTTATGCTGGCCCTACTTCTCCTGGCGTAGGTGGAAATACCTCACATTATCACAGGTTTATAGGTGCATAATTGGCTAATGATACTGGAGCCTTAAAAGCATAGCCATGCATCCAAAGTTTATAGGCTATATTAAGGAGTATATGTAAGCCAGGATATGATTTACACACTGCCTATGTCCATTATTGACATATGTGCTAGACCTGAGGTGAATTTCTAATTTTTCATTTCCAGGTTATGCTTAAATAGCATTAGAGATTACCTCTGCTTCCCATGGATAGGAAGGCTGTTCCATCATCATCATTATCATCAGCGCCATTTTTCCATTTTCTACATCGGGTCAAGGTGTCATGTCACTTGTTGCCATCTCTCCCCTTTAATGCCACTCTCCTACCTTCTTTGACACTCATCCCTGGCTGTCACAGGTTTTCTCTCACACAGTATATCCACCTCTTTGCTGGATGCCCTCAATTCCTCTTGCCTTCTTCCTGTCTGTCCCAAATCTTCTTTGCCAGATTGCCTTCTACTTTCATGAACATGTGCCCAAACCACCATAATCAGTTCTCTTTGACATTTTCTGCAATTGTAGCTACATTTGTTTCTGCTCTTAATGCCCTAATTTCTTTGTCTGTCCCACAGTATGCATGCTGCCAACCATCTCAGACACTTCATTTCCATCACCTCTTGCTTCTTCAACTGCAATGCCTTTACTGCCCAGGTTTCTCTTCCATACAGTATTACTGGTTGCGCTACTCTTTTGTACACCTTACTTTTCTTTGGCATTCTTCTTGCATACACTACCCCTGACACTCTTTGCTAGTTGACTGCATCCCCTCTGATTCTAGTTTTGACGTCCTTGTTCAGACTTCTGCTCTCATTAACCACCCCTCTCAGATACTAGAAGCTGTTAACCTGTTCCATTATTTTCTCTTCTATCTCAATTTTCAGCTTCTTCTGATTTCCCCATTTGCTGTCAGTACAACTGTTTTATATGTACTCAGTTTCATCCCACATGGCTTCAGTTTTGAATTTCACTTCCCTACCTTTTGCTGAAGTTCTTGCTCAGAGTCTGTCTGTAATGCAACATAGTCTGCATACAGCAACTTTGTGTTGATCTGTCCTCTTTGATCTGTTTGTTGATGTAGTCCATCAACAGTATGAACAGCAGTGGGCTCAGATCTGAACTCTGATGCACACCAACTACACTGGAAATCCCTCGGTAAGACTGAACACTGTTTGTACTTGAGTCATCAGGTCCTTTTATATAGCATGCACTAATTCTATCAATGTTTCTGGGACTTCAAACCTCTACAGGACTGCCCAATCAGCTTTCTTGGGATCTTGTCATATGCTTTCTCCAAGTCTAGATCTCTTTTCTCATTTTTAGCTTCTTTTCAAGTATCTATTTCACTGCAAATATTGGGTCAGTTCTGTTTCATCCTGATCTGAATCCAAGCTGTTCTTCTCCCATCTTACTTTCTACTACTCTGTGCATTCATTAATGAATCACCCTCTCCAGAACTTTTATGCAGTGTGACAGGAGTTTGATTCCTCCTAACTGGAAGCCTGTTCCAGAAGAGTGAAATTTTGTGAGACACATATCTGTCCCTCCCACAGGTTATATTTATGTTGCAAGCAAAGTTCAAGTCCCTAGATCAAATATCTCTCATGCTGTTGGTTTTGCAGATGTGAAAAAGGTCCATCAGAGTTGGATCCAAGATACATTTTATGCCAGACACAGATCACCCCTTAACAATCTGTAAGAAACATATTATAGAGATAGGGCTTTGAGGCGATATGCATAGGACATGCTGTTTACTCCCTATATTCCTTTTGTGAGGAACCTCTGTGGACATTACAGTTGCTGCATGTGCTTGGTAAGGTATGTAACAAAGGGTCATTGTACTCAGTGATAGGTCTAATGAGGGATGAATGGAGAGGGGACAATGATCTTCCTGGACCTAGATGCCATGTCCTTGCTTATAAGTTAAGAAACCCAGAATGATTTCCTTACTACATTAGACACATTGGCAAAAAGCCAGGTTACTATCCATATACATAACCAGATACTTGACTATTGGGTTCACTCCTAAGGACAGTTATCAATGAGGCAGTTTCCTAGGGTGGCTGACTTAGCAGAGGGTGCTATTATGTATTTCTTGGCATTGATTTTTAAGCAAAAGCTTTGGCACCAGTGTTTTGTCTGTGTTAGCCCTTCCTGTAGGATTTATTGTCTTGGGGAGATTCTATGACTGCTCTTAGTTTGCATTAATCTGCAAACTTGGTCAGCGTTTGACGTTGGGTTTGACGTCAAAGATGTAAATGCCAAAAAACAGCAGGCCCAGCACAGAGTCCTGAAGCAGGCCTCTTTGTGGAGGTGGTCTCCCCTATTCTAATTTCCTGGATCCTAGCTGAGAGTCAACTGGCTATCCACCATGTAATATGGGGGTTAATGTCTAATTCTATGAGTTTGTTTACAATGCCTGAGTGGAATATTGTATCAAATGCCTCAGCATTAGAAATATGTACTATTTTGCCCTCATCCATTATCTGGGAGACCTTTTCAAAGAGGCCACCAGGTTGAGTAGGCATGATATGCCTTTAACAAGGCCAGACTGGGTTGTATTTAGTGTTGGAAGGTTTCCTATACCATTATTAATCATCATCATCATCAGTCCCCTTTTTCCCATTTTTCTACATGGGGTCGGTGTATCGTGTTAACTGTCGCCAACTTTCTCGATTCAGTGGCACACTCCTGTCTTCTTCAACACTCATGCCTGACTGTCGCAGATCTTCTTTCACTCAATCAATCCACCTCTTTGCTGGATGTCCTCACTTCCTCTTACCTGCTTCCTATCTGTCCCAAATCTTCCTCACCAGATTGTCTTCTGCTTTTCTACACATGTGCCCAAACCACTGTAATCTATTCTCTTTGATCTTTTCTGCAATTGGAGCTACTTTGGCTTCTGCTCTTATGTCCTCATTTCTTTGTCTGTCCCACAGTGTGCATCCTGTCACCTTTCTCAGACACTTCATTTCCATCACCTCTAGCTTCTTCAACTGTTCTGCCTTTACTGTCCAGGTTTCTGTACCATACAGTAGTACTGGTCGCACCACTGTCTTGTACACCTTACTTTTCAGCTTCGTTGGCATTCTTCTGTCATAGACTACACCTGATACTCTATGCCAGTTGACTGCAGCCCCTCTGATTCTAGCTTTGATCTTTTCATTCAGACTACCCTTCTCCTCAACTATTCCTCCCAGATATTTGAAGCTGTTTACCTTTTCCACTATCTTCCCTTCCATCTCTATTCTCAGCTTCTTCTGATTTCCCCAATTTGCTGCCATTACCACAGTCTTATCTGTGCTTAGTTTCATCCCATGTGCCTTCAGAGTTGCATTCCATTCTTCTATCCTTTGCTGAAGTTCTAACTCAGAGTCTGCCTGTACTGCCCCATCATTTGCATACAACAGCTTTGTTGATCCATTCCATCCAACCTGATTGCTAATGTAGTCCATCACCAATATGAACAGCAGTGGGCTCAGAGCTGAACCCTGATGTACACCCACACCCACTGGGAACCCCTCTGTGAGGCCGAACACTGTTCATACTTGAGTCATTGGGTCCTTGTACATAGCCTGCACTAATTCTACCAATGTTTCTGGACTTCAAACCACTGCAGGACTGCCAGATCAGCTTTCTTGGGACCTTGTCATATGCTTTCTCCAAGTCTAGGAATGCCCAGTTGGACTCTCTCCTCATCTCTGGCTTCTTTTCAAGTATCTGTCTCAATGCAAACATCGGGTCAGTTGTGCTGCATCCTGATCTGAATCCAAACTGCTCATCTCCCATCTTACATTCTACTACTCTGTGTATCCATTTAACTTTCATGCAATGTGATAGGAGTTTGATGCCTCTGTACTGCCCATAGTTGTGGATGTCCCCTTTGTTCTTGTACACTGGCATGAGTATGCTTATTCTCCAGTCATCTGGGATATGTCTTTCTCTCCACACTGCTATTAGTACTCTCAGGAGCCATTTCTCCCCTATCTCACTCAGCATCTTTATCATAATTCTTTCCATGGCTTTGCAAATGAGACCAGTCAGACTTATGGGTCTGTAGTTCACAGGGTCCATTGGTGGGCTGCCCTTGTGGAGATGGATGACCATTGCAGTCCTCCATTCATGTGGCACAAAGCCTTTCAGGAGGTTATGGTTAAATAGTGACTCCAGAGGTACAGACAGGTCATGCTTCAGGCTATTTAGAAGGCATTCTGGGGTATTTACGTGGCCCATCAATGCAGTGTTCTTAGCCTTAGAGAATGCATTTAAGACCTGCTCCCTAGTGATAGTTGAGCTGAGTTTTGCTAGCTAGCCGATATACAAAATCATTAAAAACCACAAAAAATAATAAAACAAATGGCAACTGCTGTAGCACCTACTTTATTAATTAGATGTTAAGCACTTTTGTCAGACAAATTCTCAACTTCATCAGAACATGTTGTGTACTACTTTTGAGGTTTTTGACAAAGCTAATTAAAACTTTGTGATTGTCCTTGGATTAGGAGGTTATCTTTACCTAAAAATTGGCTTTGTTAGATGTAATTTGCCCTCTTAGGTATTTGTTTAGTCTGGTGAGAGAGTTTTTATCCTTCTGGGCATTGCACTTCCTAATTTTAGTTATGACTTTTTTCCTTAATTTAACCATGATCTTTTTTCTTTTGTAGTACAATATGTTCATGTTTGGTTTCAACCAGGGTAGTTTGTTTTTTTAAGTTTGTTCTGGGCTTATTTTTTTTGTCAACACATATGTCTCTACCTATCTATTAATGTGGTTGTACAGAGTTTCTGTGTGCAATTTTGCATAGACAGCCGTGTTCTCTATTTTTGAAAGGTTGAAATGTTGTCAGGTAATTGCTTAATAATAGGTAGTTTGCCTTAGAGCAGTTCCTAACTGTTGCAAGGGTTTTCTGGGGTCACAGTACTGATTTTATTTCATAGGTGACAGCTTAATGGTTTGACCTTACCAGAGAGAACATTACACTGGCAAGTGTTTTTGTGTGTGTGTGTGTGTGTGTGTGTGTGTGTAGCACTCTACCATATTTCTGAGTACCAAATCCAGTATGTTTGCACACCTAGTGGGTGTATCAACTAACTGGTCCAGGGTGTTTTTGTTTTCAAAGTCTACGAATCTCTAGCTCTCAAGTGTACCTCATTACAAGGAACATACCTCATTTGGAGTCTTAAAAAGTGGATGTTCCTCAAAGTTCCTCATTGAAAGGGTCTGTCACACATTCATGCTAGCCATGGGTAAATAGATATGAATCATATTAATTCATTAAAATATCTTTTTTATAAGTAAAACCAGCATATTTTAGCCATCATATGACCTTCCTAGTTGAAGTTGTTAGTAAGCCATTAATAAGTGTTCCACATTTTGCCTGTTTGTCACACATTGTGAGGGCTAATTTTCATTTTGGAGAAAGGAGGTTGAGAGCTATGAGACCTATATAGTGGGGGTCATGTAGGATTCTTAGGTTATAGAGAAGTAGTTAAAGTTTTACAAGAATATGTTATTGCGTGCAATGGTAAGTGTTTCATTAGGTCTAAGCATGAGCTGTGGATTTTGTGGGTAATAGAGGGTGATCTATAGCTTGAAAAGATATGGTATGGGACTATACCTATGTTAATTTGGAAAAGAAGCTCAATCACATTGTCTTGTTTGACCAGCCTTGAGATATGTTTGTGTTTGATGTAGATTGGGACACCTACAACTGTATTAGCTGCCAATGTAGTATCTGGTCTAAATGTGTGGAAGGCATGGTATTCCTGCACCATACCTTTCAACCTCTTAGCAGAAGAAATCTGAACAAAGTCTAAAATAATAGTGGGAAAAAGGCCCAAAAATAGGGACAGCTTTTAAATATTGTTCTTATAAATGTAGAGAGTTGATAGAATAACAGGATTTGTGTTAGCATGCAGTTTCTAAAGGATATGAAGTCTGAGACTCCAATGTATGTCATTAGTTAGTGACTTCAATCTTCAGTGATTTGCCAGAAAACCTAAAATTTTATGAGGGACCAACTAAAAATATGAGGCAAAAATTTTGACATTCTGCAAAAATCTGGACAGTTGAGAGGTATGCCCTGCACTGCCAGGCTGCCTTTTCCATCTTTAAACCATATCTCGGTAACTGAACTGATGTCTGCATTCTCCAAGGTGAGTGCAGCTTGAGGGTGTGGAGGTTTTTGTTTAGGTTCTTAGCATTGAGCAGTAACACCTTTAGATTCTCTTTGGTTGATATTGCAAAGTTAGAAGGTTTGTCAGTTTGGCATTGTCTAAAAAAGATATTATGGGGGAGAACAATCTTTTAGGCAATACTGGAAAGCTGAGCAGGGACAGGCAGAGACCATCATTTGCAAAGCAATCTGGTCTGTTGACCATATCCTCCCATGTTGCCAAATATTGTACCCCCTTTGAATGACACCAGAAGCTATGCCAATTATTAAAGTCAATCATCTTTCGTTTATATAGTGGCATCGCCCTTTGTGAAAGTGGAATGCTGCTCAGTGTTAGGCTCATACATGCTTTGGACTAGTTGGGAGGAGGACATAAAGGATAGAGATGCACGTAAAGGCTAGATGAACAGGTCAATGAATGCAAGTACTGAGCAAACAACATGTAGACCACAAGTTGTTTGCTGAGTTGCAGACATTGATGGATATACCCTAGAGCCCTGGTGTTGATTACTCTAATGCACTACCCCCAGACCATGCAGGCATACTTCTCAACCTCTTAGAGCAAGAAATCTGGACAAAACCATACAAATTGGGGGGACAAAGGCCCCAAAATAGGGACACTTTTTAAATATTGCTCTTACAAACTTAGAAAGTGATAGAATAACAGGTTTTGTATTAACATGAATTTTCTGAAGTGTATGACATCTGAAACTCAAAGGTCTGTCAATATTTTCTGACTTCAACTTTCAGTGGTTTGACAATGATTTGCCAGAAAACCACAATTTTATGAGAAACAGACAAAAAAAAATATGAGACAATAATCTGGACATTCTGTGAAAATCTGTACAGTTGAGAGGTATGCATGCAGGAAATGGCCAATAATACTGTATATGCTGAAACATGTAATATAGTAGAGCAGACATTTGACCTACTCAAGGGTCACTTATTTTGCCTAGATACATCACAAGGAGCTCTGCAGTCCAATCCAGCAATCCGCAGTAAAATGTTTGTTATGTTTGTGTCATGCTACAAATCATGACATTGTGCAAACAGAGGAGCTATCAGGTAAACATTTGTGCAGGACTTTCAGTACCAGTTCCACCAGCAACAGAAGGGCATGGTGGAGAGTCAGGAAAGGAACATCTAGCAGCAGAACCATAGACAAGGCAGAGGTGGGTGCAGTACATTGTAGCACTGTCAAAATACATGGTTACTGCTTAATCACATGTAAAATCTGAATGTGATATTATCAAATCTATTTATATCATGTAAATTCTCAGCTATAGTATATGCAGTTTTTGTTATGCTGTCAATTGAACTGTACATGTTATATATTATTCCTTGTTTGTATTTTTTTGTTTTGTAGATGGAGCTTTTCTCCCAGAACCTCAAGGAAAATGGGCTTTGGCACAGCTGGACTATTCAGGCTAACAAAATAAATAAATAAATAAATAAATTAACAAATCAAGCAAGCTGATCCACAACTATGGACCATGGCAGGCAATGCAGGAAAAATGATGCATGCATTATCACAGTCAGGCTATGCAGGGCAGTGTATGAACAGGCTATGCCATCCATCAGACAGTATTCTACCAACACAGTTTAGGGGGTGAACATACACTATCACCATCATGTGCACAGTTAGCAGAACATAGTGACAACACTGCAAAACCTCAGCTCTCACAAACAAGTAAAAAAATAGAAAATTATATAAATATTACTTAAAATAAGCAAAATTATTTGCCAACAGAATATAAACATTTCACTTGCCAAGAATATTGTAAAACAAGTAAATATTTCTAACCTCCAACCCCCATGGGCATCTTAAAACTAGTACATTCAGACTTAAAACAAGTACATTTGTTTAATACAAAGAAAACAAATTAAGATTTATTTTCTGAATATGTAGGAAAGTTTTCTTTAATTTAGAAAGTCCTAACCATTGTCTTGAAATATTTTTAGGAATTATGTCTTAAAACCATTGCAGCCAGACTAAAACCAAGTATTTTTTTAGATGCAAAGCAAAAAATAAGCCCTTTTGTATAAAATTGTAGGAAATTTTGCTTTAATTTAACATTCAGTGCTGGTTTAAATGTTTTAAAATGAGATACCCTGGAATTTACAGAGAAAAGTATGCTGTATTACAAATTTACTGACTGTTTAAATAATTCTTTATCCAGAGGCATGTATGGCAGAACAACATGCAAAAACAAGGCCATTTCTTACTGTGATGATGAGAATGTCATCATGTGCAATATATCAAATATAGTGACCTTATGAATAGACAAGCAGCAAACTAAACCAACACCCTGCCAAACAATTAAAGATGAAATCAGATTTGAAGTTTATTATGTCTTGTATTACAAGGGACACAATAACGACCGGGAATGAAAAAAGGTTTTGTGTATTTCTACTCAGCAAGGAACTTTTTCCACTCAGCCATAACTTTCCTATATGAAGAGGTCATGTCGCAGTCATGGATGGCACCTGACAGTACTTCAGTCTGCAGCACAGAGAGAAGTATTGCAATGCACTTAGGATATGTAAGGTGAAAGGTGTAATAACATGCCATGAGATACATCACACTTTCATGAATGTCCTCTTTTGGGAAGATCATCAAAGGCATAATTCCAATGACCAGTAAGTAGTTGGTTTCACAGACAGTCATGACAGGGATGAAGAATGGCCTTGTCTGAAGAAAGGTGCTGGAGTCTTCTTTACACTGACCAAAACAAGGAAAAATAAAAAGATTATGACCACAAAAATAATTTGTTGTAATTTATGCTGAAGTAATATATAAATGATCAACAATTCACAAATTCCTTACCTCAAGGATGTGAAGCATAGCCTCACTTGTATGTAACTTCTTGGGTGGAGCCACAGATGATAGGAACATGTCTGGTAAAGCATTCATCAAGGCGATTGAGTGCTTTATTGCTAAACACAAAATCAGACATCTGATTTACTATGGCCATTTGTTTCCAAAACCACAGGGTAGTTCAGTTTATTTTTGTATACACTTAGGTGGTTGTGATGACATGATGTAGAAAATTTTACATTTTTCCTACAATGCCAATAAAAGTATTGAAATTCAATAGCATTTTCTATACTCAACACATTATATCTAAATCAAAGTGTATTTACATTATAGTTTTCTTTGCATGCAGTAAAGTGTTTTCAGTAATAAAGAAACACTTTGTGACATATGCAGAGTTCAATTTTTTGATAGGTTTGAGGTAATTATTGTGTGGTGGTAGCCCAGTCTCAATAGTCAAGACTGAACTGGAAGTGCATGTTCTATAGTAGATACCATGAAAAAATTAATTGAAATACATGATCAAATCGATGCTTTCCATATGTTTGACAACCCTAGTAGGAGGTACTTATTATCCATACTCAGAATGTTACTTACAGTATGATGGTATAAGCCCAAGTCTACAGAAGCAAACAAGAATATGGAAGCAAATAAGAGCCAATAATTACATCTGACCAGCAACAATGGCTTCATGAGCTTTTTGAGTACTGCATAAAATTGTGACTTATCATAAAAGGTCCTCCAGCAGGTCTGCAGATCAGTTAAACAGTAGTTCCCTCAATCAAGGATCTGTCAGAGCTCATCCATAAGCTGACATGCACATACAGCCAAAGAGAGAGAGAGAGAGAGAGAGAGTGAAATGTCAAACATATATAAACATTATAGCTGGGTAAGTAAGGATTAGCCAGAACACATTAAAAGTTTTAATATTTTTATGGGTATTCAAAAATAATAGATTTTACATCTATCATTCTGCATTCACTAATATTGTGACTCAGGTGATATTGCTATACCATATCTCATTTAGAATTTGGTTACATATAAATCTATTTAAAATGAACATATTTGCTTACATGATCCAGTTCCCTTAAGCAAGGCTATGCTTGAAGAATATTGCTAGGCTTGTCCTGCTCCTTAATAACATCAGAGTCAATGAAGGCACATCTTGCTTGGAATTCAAGGTCCAGGAGCTGTGAAACATCCTTGGGTCTGACCTTTCTGCTTTTTTCAAAAATATTTTTTATTAGTTTTAAAACTTTTATAAAAAAGAAATGAAAATAAATATAAGATAGGGAACTTGTAAGGTACATCAAACCAAGAAAAAGAAAGTAAAGTACATTCTAAATTAATACAAACAGTTAACAACAAGTTTTGATTTATAGACAAGCAGTTATTGTAACAAGTACCTTACTCCTGAACTGGTAAAACATTCACTAGGGTGCCCCAGAAAAACATAATACAAATAGAAATCAGGCCTCCCAAGAGGAGGATAACTATAATCAGATAACATACTATTATATAAAGTATAAACTATTAACTATTTTGGGGGTACACCACCTAAAGTAAACTATACATGTCCTAAAAACCTATTTACACCATATTTACAATATATTTACATCATGGATGTCAGAGGACCTCTCCGAATAAAATGACATAAGACAATTAGCAAAGTGTAATGTCTACATTATCAAATAATTTTGGACCGTACCTAGTACAAAAAGGATCCAGCTTGGAATGCAAACGTATAAGAAAAAATGTTGCTGGATTTTACTTATTCCAGATTAGATCAAAGAGATTTTCCCAATATTTTTTGAAATAATTCTTTTTCTTTTTGCTATTCATGCACATTTTGTGTGCTGATATATATTTTATTGCCATATCCTTAAAGTTTTCCCCTGAAATTGCTGAGCAGTTGATCCAATTTTTAGTAATGAAATATTTAATGAGAGCACAAACTGAGACAAGAACATGACGGCAAATACCTTTGATTTGAATAGGAACAATATTAAGGATCATAGTTTGCCAAGAAAATGTAGTTTTCTCATACCCCATTTTTTCTAATTGAATTCTGAGGGAGCACCAGAGTTTATAGATGGTCTTACAACTCCAGAACATGTGTATTATGTCAACATGAGGGAGAGTGCAGAAAGGACGTGTTAAGTTTTTATTACATCCAAATTTTTGTAAAACAACTGGGGTGTAGTAAGAGTTATTATTTATCATTAGCTGTGTGTCAATTAGATTTTTGAAGGGGGTTAAGTTTAATGTATTTCTGATTGCTTCATACTTAGATTCACTAGAGATTTCATCCTGTATTGAATCCCAGTATTTGGAAAATAAAAGTGAATGACTATGTATAATGGACGACACAAGTTTATAAGTATGTGAGATCATTTTGTTTTTTAGGGAGAGTGAATTGATGATTGATTATGTTAACTGAATATCTTGTTCCATAACTCTGTATTTAAAGAATTTTTGTTTTATAAGTGAGCTGAGTTGTCTTAAAATAGTAGAAGTAGTAGAAGTGTTGCAAACGAAAACGCAGGTGTGTAGACATAGCGTTAGTGCTTGTGACATTTGAATTCTAACTGATGGTTGCCCTGTCGTGTCTTTGTGAATAAAGTTGATTTTTCAGCAAGGACTGAGCAGTCTTCCTCTACTGGTACATTTTCCTGTTTTGTGAGTACTTGGTTCGTGCTAGCCTCCTTTTTTCGTGTTTTGGTTTTGTTATGGAGGTGGAGGAAGGCTTTATAGCACCCAGTGAAGGTGATTCACGTCAGGACACAAACGCTAAACTGGATAAACTTTCTGTGCAACTTACTCAGCTTTTAGAGCTAATGGCTAGAGACAGTAGCGTTTTGATGAGTTCACCGACGGGAATTCCGGTGAACCAGGAAGCGCTACCAAGGAGAGAGAGGAGAGGACTAAGGCGACGAGCTAGCAGCCAGTCTGAGCGGGATGGTGAGCCTGATGAGAGAGCTGCAATGGTACCTGGAACTACTGACACCAATGAATTTGGGAGAGGAGTCCCCTCAATCTTTAGGTCTTTGCAAAACGAAGACCTGAATACAAATTTGAACCAACGGATGGATGTCCCCACTGGAACTAGACCTAAACAGAGTAACCCTGGCGCCAGAGGCTTTAGTGAAGCTTCATCGAATAGGAGGCAATCAGGTACAGGACAGAAAGATAAAGTATATGTACAAACGGACTTTAATACTGTTTTGAAAGCACAATATAGTTTTAACTCTAAAAATGTACAAAAAAAGAAAGTTGTTGATGTGAATTGTACTTTTAGACAGAACATGGATGTATTTGATGAAATGCTTTTTAAATTTAAAAGTTTAGAGTTAGAGAACGCTTATTTAAAGGAATGCATAAGTTTAAATATTGTTCCCAAAGGATTAAGGGTCTGTAAGTATCCCAATAAGGTAAAAGTGGGATCGGAGTTCCATCAGGAACTTCTTAATGTTTTTAACAACTGCGGTTTGGATATTTTAAGGGCTATAGTGAAAGAAAATATAAGGGAAATGGAGGGGTTAAATGTGAAGCTTGAGGAACTGAATAAAGCCATTATTAATGACCTCTTTTTTTCTGTAGATGAAAATCAGGTGAAATACCTACTTATTTTGAAAAATATTGAGAGAAGTTTGTCCAATGTGTTTGAAAGAAAATGTAAAAAGCTAGGGAGGGACATTGAGGAATATAAACAAAAAAGTAACTACCCCAACCCACGAAGTGTGTATGTTAAGAAATATGACTTTCATTTTAACCAAGAAAATATGATGGAAACATCAGAAGAAAGACAGGATAAGGGTGAATTGGGGGATGAACAAGAATATCCTGAACTAAGGAGGTCTGAGAGGATTAGGAACTACCATCAAAAGAATTTTCAAAAAAACTTTCAGGGGGGGGGGCCCAAAACAACGTCCTCAGTACAGGAATTACAACAGGAACTACCAAGACTGGTAGTGGATATTTGTGATGGAGGGCAGGAGAGAAGTGTGGAGAAACTGTTAACTAAGGATGGAATAGTGTGCAAAATGAATGATTATAGTATATACAACTATAGTACCCTGGAGGTTAGTGAAGTGTTTTTTAGTCTTTTTACAAAGGGATTGAAGTTTGTTCCTAACAAAAAAGTGGATGTTAGTAAAGTTTTGATTGACTTGAAACTTTTTATTAGGAAAAAGAATTTTGAACTAATGTTTCAGGGACAGGATAGAAACAATTTGTGTACAGGTGTTAGTAATCTTAGAAAAAGAAGTATATATAACCCCCCTATTAACCAGCAACTGAAAAATTTTGAGAATTTAGTGGAGAAAAAAATTAGAAAGGAATTGTTTAAGAACAGGGTAACACCTAACCTTTCTAAGGAAGAGAATGAGCTACTTCAGCAGTTATCAGGAGATCAGAATATTAGAATTCTTAAGCCAGATAAGGGAGGGGGACAGTCATTATGGACCAGATCTACTATGAATCTAAAATGTTGCAGGTATTAGAAAATGAAGATAGGTATATGAGGGCCTCAATAAATGAAATTAATATTAGTAATCAAAAAGTGTGTATTGTGCTTAAGGATTTGTTGTTGGAAGGTTCTACTGATGTTAACACATTTAAATATTTGCATGTGGACAAACCAAAAGTCCCCATCATTTTTGGAGTACCAAAAGTCCACAAAAATGTGTTAAATCCTCCAGTGAGACCTGTAGTTGCATCAGAAGGCTCAGTGACTGCCCCCCTAGCAAAATGGCTCGATATTAAATTAAAAGAAATATTAAAGGAAGGGCCAGGAATAGTTAAGGACTCCTGGGATTTATTAAGGAATTTGAAGGAAGATGTGTTTGATGAAAATGTAATATTCATAACACTTGACATAGTAGACTTATTTTCCTCCATACCACATAAAGAAGGTATGGAGTTGTTTGAGGAAGCTTTGGTAGAGTATGGTAAATTTTCTCAGAATGATTTCCGCCTGGCTTTAACTTTAATGGATTTGGTTCTTACCAATAATTATGTACACTATGAAGGGGAGTTTTTCAGACAGATCCAGGGTGTAGCTATGGGTGCACGTTGTGCACCCACTTATGCTAATATCATCCTTGATAGATGTTAGTGGAAATTTGTACTGAATTCTAGGTTTAATAAATGCTGGAAATTGTATAAGCGCTACCTGGATGACATATGTCTGTTATGGGTTGGTTCAGAGAGTGAATTTTTAGCTTTTCATGAATACTTGTCCAGTACTACTAGTTTCCTTTCCTTCACCTATAATATGAGTGAGGAATGCCTTAAGTATCTAGATATATATGTAGGGAAGGATGATGGGAAGTTTTTTTCTAGGGTCTTTAGAAAAGAGAGTTATTCAAATTCCTATCTTTCATACCAGAGTGCCCACCCTCACCATCATAAAAAAGGAATAATTAAGGGACAATATGTTAGGGGTAGCAGAATGTCCTCCAGGAATAAAGATTTTAAGGAGGAATGTGAGAAATTGCATGAAATGTTCCTAGAAAGAGGCTACCCCGAGGCCTTAATAAAGGAAGTGGAAAATGAAGTGGTGAGTGGTAGACAGGAAAAGTACTCCCCGATTCTAGGGAAGAAGGAATACTTTAAGGCTTTGGGACAGGTAGAAGAAGTGGATGTTAGGAATAATTTAGTTATTGATTATAATGGAGAAGCCAAATTTATCACTAACTTAATACAAAATGAATGGCAGAAGTTTAGTGAATTATCGGACTTGGACTGTCTATTTGAACACCCATTTAAGTGTACATTTAGGAAGGGTAAGAACCTTAAAAATTATTTTGAGACTAAGGGGAGGGGGTTAACATTTAGGAAGGGTAAAATAGGCACTTTTAAATGTGGAAGTTGCCCACAATGCCCCTATATTTATGCTAAGGACACAGTATACATACAGAGCAGGGACATATTGATAAGGAGCTCTAAGTTTGCTAATTGTCAAACAAGTGGAATAGTGTATTCGAGTCTGTGCAAAAAGTGTGATGCTTTTTATGTGGGCAAATCTGAACGTAAGCTGAAAAATTGTATATACGAGCATAATTATGATATTAGAACTTGCAGTAATAATAATGCTTTGTTTAGACACAAAAGGAAATGTGTTGAAGCAATGTTTCATTTTTATGTCTTGGAAGTTGTGAATAAAGATATAAGAGGGGGGCCTTGGGAAGACACTATTGAATATAAAGAACTGTTATGGCAATTACAGTTGGAGTCATATAATCCACCAGGCTTGAACAATATTGTCTCCTTGGCCCCAGTCCTCAAATTGAGGGCAGCAAAATTGTGAGTATTTAGTTTGTGGCCAGAATAATAAAGTGCCTTTTTTTGCCCTTCTTGATTTAATTATGTTAGGCTTAATCAGTTGAAGCTTTTTTGCCTATTATTACTTTTGTATATTATGACTTTTGTTCTATATTTTTTAGTATTAGTTGGTTTAGGATTATATTTGAAATGTTGGTAGTTGTTATTACAGACCTAGTATTTAGAAAGCTTATGCACTATTGAATGTACCCTATATTGAACACTAGAGGGGGTAAGAAGATTAGGATATGTGTTATAAGGAGATTTTTTTATGAATGTGTTTTAAAGAAATGTTTTTTGAAATTAGAAAGATATGTAAATGTTATATTATTATAACATGAAGGATTTTATATGTGTTAGATATTATGTTCTGACAATTAGGTTTGTGCTTAACAGTATTGAAGAAGTTAAGGTTATTGTATGTGATGTTTAGAATGATTTATTTGAAGCTGTACTAATTGTGATGTAGTTAATTCATTTTAATTGTTTAATTGTTTAATAGGATTAATTAGGTATGTATAAAAGTAGACAGGCTTGTTGGGAGGAGAATGTATTGCATCTGAAGAAGTGTTGCAAACGAAAACGCAGGTGTGTAGACATAGCGTTAGTGCTTGTGACATTTGAATTCTAACTGATGGTTGCCCTGTCGTGTCTTTGTGAATAAAGTTGATTTTTCAGCAAGGACTGAGCAGTCTTCCTCTACTGGTACATTTTCCTGTTTTGTCTTAAAATAGGGTCATATTTATCAGGAGCCCCAAATAAAGTTTTAGCCTCTGCTGCATTTTTTGTACTACTAAAATGCTAGACTGTAGCCTTCTTGATAATAGGAAAGTTTGATAGGTCAATCATTTTATTATTGATTTTTAAATTTGGATTCAGATGTATGGGTTGAAGAATGGGGATTGTATTTTGCAAATTAAGGGATTTCATCAGATCATGAAAAATAAGAATTTTGTTTTTTAGAAGAGGCAAAAACTTAATGTTAAATTCACCAACAGGTGTGAGAAAGGGGATAGATTGAGGATTAATTTTGAATGAATGTATAAAGTTATACCAGATCTTGACCCATATTGGAGACCAAGATTCATCATACGGATCATAACTTGCTATTTTTATTGACCAACTTGCGGTAATTATTTGATAATAAAGACTGAAATCTGGAAGACTTAATCCACCCTTAGCTTTTGGGATAGTTAATTTCCTATATGCTATTCTGGTTGATTTAGGGAAGCATAAGAATTTAGAAAATGTGGTCTCCATTTTACGAAAGAAGTTTTTTGGAATATTAAGAAAAACAGAGTTTAAATGGAAAATAATTCTAGGTAGAATATTCATCTTGATAATAGCAGATTTTGATAACAGTGAAAGGTTAATATTTTTCCATCTGGTTAGATCATTGTTTATTTGATTCCAAACTTTATAAAGATTAGTTTTCATAAGTTCTTGATGAGAGTGCATGAAGTTTATACCCAGATACTTTATTGAATATTTAAGAGGTACGTCAGAAAGGGGGAAGTAGTATTCTAAATGCTTCTTAGGATTCAAAGGAAAACAGGATGATTTGGTGGGGTTAAGCTTATAGTTAGCAACTTTAGAAAAGAGATCAATAGAGTTTCGAATTTTCTGGAGGTCTGTGTTAGGAAGCTCAAAGTAAATGTTAAGGTCATCTGCAAATGCCGAGTACTTTATTTCGATGTTATAAATATTTGGGATATGATGATAGGTCATCTGTTTGATCCAGATAAGAAAAGGTTCAAGATACAAGTTAAAAAGATATTGTGATAGTGGACACCACTGTCTGGTGCCATTTGTAATTTTAATAGGATCTGATAATGTTTTATTTATATAAAGGGAAGTAGAGGCATTTTTATACATAATCCTAATAGTATTAATAATCATATCCGGGAAATTAAAGTATTCCATTGTTACATATAAGAAGTTGAGATCCACATTATCAAAGGCCTTAGTTGCATCTAACTTTAAAGCGAATCTTGGATGATTATCCTTTTCAAGGAACATTAATAATGTATGCAAAGTGAGAGTATTATCACAAAGTTGTCTTTGCTTTATAAAACTCAATTGCTCTGGAGAAATAATTGACGCCATCACTTTCTGAATTCTATTTGCAAAAATGGTAGATAAAATTTTCATATCTACATTTATAAGGGCAATAGACCTATAGTTAAGAGGGTTTGATTTGTCAGAGTTTGGTTTCGGGATGAAAATAGTTTTGGAATTATTCATATACTTGTCCATAATCCCTTCTGATATAATATGATTATACATGCTAAGTAGGATTTTTGTAAGATTACTGCAGAAAATTTTGTAAAATTCACCTGTAAATCCATCAGGGCCTGGTGCCTTATTAAGTTTCAGTTTTTTAATTGCTGCAGTTATTTCATTTAGTGTTATAGGGGCTTTTAACTGGGTAATTTGTGTGGAAGATAGTTTTGGGACATTAAGCTTATTGAGGAAGTCTATGTATTGTTCTTTTTGGAATTGAGTTTTGGGATTGTAGATTTCCGTGTAAATATCTACAAATGAATTTACAATGTCACTATTTCTAAACAGGATTTTCCCTTAGTACTTTATGTCCTTTATATAGCTTGGTCCTTCTTTGATATTTATTAGTCTTGCCAGAGTCTTGGATGGATTTTGAGCCCATTCTGAGTATCTATGTAGAAGCTTTAATTCAGTCAAAGAGAGTTTTGTTGGTGGAAGAAATATATTTCCTTCTGAATTCCGTGAAGTTTAATTTCCAAATCAGGGGAAAAATCTTTTTGCAGATCTGCATCAATTTTTTTTAACTCTTTTGTGAGGTTATTAATGTACAGACTCTCTTTCTTTTTATAATAAGATTCTTTTTGGATAAGTATTCCTCTAATGACAGCTTTAGCTGCTGCCCATTGCATATCTAAAGGGATATTGGAAAGCAATGATTCAGCTTCTAAGTGTTTTAGATATTCATTAACCTCCTGCAAAACGTCATTTTTTTTCAGAATGTTACTATTTAGTGACCAAGTGAAAATCTTACTGTCATAATTGCATTTTTGGTTAGGGTTAATGCCAAATTATATATTCGAATGATCAGATATAGATCTGGCCTCATGAGCAAAATTAGCAATTTTAGTCGAGAAAGCATCTGAGATCAGGTAACAATCAATCCTAGACCAAACCCTATGTGAGGCCGAATAGAAAGTGAATTTATTAGACTCCCTGTCAATCTCAGATATTAAAAAAGGGTCAACTAAATTAAAACTATTCATCAAATCTTGAATAGAAGCAGTTATTTGGGTGGGCTGTTTTCTGTTCTTATTCGAGCTATCATTTGATGGATCAATAAGAGCTTTCCAGTCGCCACCAATAATGAAGAAATTATCACGGTATGTTAGTAGCAGATTATGTATTTCCTGGATGAACAAATGTTGGTTTGAACATGGACTATACACATTCAAAAACAAAATCGGGGACTTAACTTGTGGGTATGAGCAAGTGAATAAACACCATCTTCCATTCAAATCAAATTTAGTATCAAGCACTTCTCCAGCGAAGGACTTTTTAATTAAAATAGCTGTACCCTTTGATGCAAGGCTGCTCCCTGCTGATATAATCTGTCTAATCCAATTTCTTTTTTTAATATTGTCCCATTGGTCATTTGTCATATGCGTCTCTTGTAAAAAAATAATGTTTGATTTGTCTTGATAAATCAGGTGCATAACCAGCTTTTTCTTTTATGTCCTGAAGACCATTTACATTCCAAGAATTCACCCTAATCATCTAACTATAAGTTAAAAAAATAACAATAAAAACAAAATAGGGTCAACAGAGATACTAGTTCCACCAGGAATGGTCCATATAATGTTAGGTCCTTTTCTAATACATAAAAAATAAACTGTACTCAAAACTGATGTTCTGACATCCATGCTCCTAACCTTACAACCCGTGCCTAACCACCCATCTCCCTGATATGATTTTATTTGCAAATGTAAAAGATACAAATATACTGCTAAACATTTTTGTATAAGATAAATGTTACAAGTATGCAACAGGGAGACATAAATGCTAACCTCGATAGCCCAAGTGTCACCCAGCATTCACAACTACACCCTCATACCACTCCAAAAATTATTTAATACTAACATATAAATCTAAAATGTACATTTAAAGGCAAAAAGATACTTAGAATAGTTAATAAAAGAGTATATGAATCATATTTCTAAAAGACTTAATATATATATCATTTTAGCAGATCATAACATGGAATTAGTTATGCTTACAGGTGCATAAGGTTGGATTGGTATATATTATTATGATTGTACGCATTAGTTTAGAACTAACTCTTTATAAATCAATAATACTATATTTTATCACAGACAGTAAGCAGGCAAGTGTAACTATATCTGGCATTCCGAGGGTAATGGCATATCTATAAATATTATTTTAAAATCTATTATTGAAATTAAAATCACACACCTAAAATAAACACGCATCTAAAATAAACAGAAAGACCATTTATAGACCCAAACAAAGTAATCAGCTGAGCTTTGGATATCATTTGCAGATACCTGAGACTTATAAAGCTTATAGAACACATAACTATACACTTCACCCCTATAAGATACAGATCACTTATTTAGCTGCAGCATTAGATTTTAGACACAATTAAATTAATACTTAGTTACCAATTTAACTAATATTACAATATAAAACTAAATACTAATCAATTAAATATTTGGCAGGCATTATAATAAACTAGAGACATATATATATATATATATATATATATATATATATATAAAACATTCCTTAACTAAATATAGCACACACTGACATAATGCTTTTTAAATTAAACAATAATGTTACTAACATTACCCTGAACGAAATCCTTCAATGTTCTTACATTTTCAGCATCACACAGAACCCAAACTGTAAAAATACAGTCCATTTCTTCATAAATTCGATGCAGTTCGTGATTTTTAGCTATCCCAGTAATGCTTTTTGCTTCTTTACTTCTTTTCCCACGCTGTCTGACCTCGTGACATCATCGTCCAATGTTTTCATTGAATTCTGGGATATGGAGAGTAGAAACAGCCCAGCAGTCAAAAGAAACCCTCATGGAGCTGTTATGTAGGCCTCCCCGTGCCTCAGGAAGCAACACAAGTCCCAGAAAATGGAGTAGTTTAAAGCAGAAGAAAATAAATTCAAGAATAAAAAAGATAAAATAAACGACAGGAATATTTCCAGAATGTCCAGAGAGTGACATAAAAACCAACAGGACATTAAATCAGGTTTGATTAGCTCAGTTAGCTTCCTTTCTTTGTTTACAGATCTGAGAAAGTAAAAAGTACCATTTCTGTAGGAAGTAATTTCTTCTGATAGTGTTTCCAGCTTCTGTTAGTGTTTCCAGACCTATCTTCAGAGAGAAGCTGCATTTTTTTTAAAGCAGTACATTTTCTTTATTTTATTTTAAATAGCTTTGCCATAAGTTTTAAATAACTGGTACTTCCTTGAGAACTTGCATAAATGTTTTCTTTGCCTCCTCCATAGACTGTATAAAGTGCTTTTGGTCTTTATAGTTAAAGGAAAGAGTGGCTGGGTATTTCATTTGGAAACAAATATATATTTTTTATTAGCAAAGCACAGAAAGGGGCTAGAGCTTGTCTCTGTACTTTAATGGGCTGAGGTAAGTCTTGTGATAATGAGATCCTGTAGCCTCTCCATGAGATGTTTTTTTTTTCTTCTTTGCAGCCATTAGCAGTAAATTAACTTGTGCAGCATTAAGTAGTTTTGCATAAATCTGTCTGGGGTTAGCTTCATTTTGAGTTTTCCGTATCGCTCTATAAACTCTTTCCACAGTAATTTATTTTGCAAGAGATTTATCTTCAGTTACTAGTTCAAAGACCTCTGTTAATATTACAGGTAGTTGGGGTTGATCAAACTTTTCCGGAATGCCATGTATTAAGATATTATTTCTCCTACTTTGAGCTTCTAAGTCAGTTATTTTTGTTGTAAGTCATTGATTATTTTTCCATTTGCATTTACCTTAGCTTGTAAATCCTGTATCTGCTTTGAGTTCTCCTCAGTTTTATTTTCTATTGTGTTTATTCTTGTTATGATTTGATCCAGGATTGAACCAAAGGAGTTTAGCTTATCTGAAAATAACTCATCTTGCAATGGTTGTAATGCTGACTTAATATCTTCAAGTGAAAGTGCAGATTCAGCTTTGGTTTTAGTAGGCCTTTTGTTCAGCTCTTATAGGTTCATAGGTTCATACTAGGCTATCCGCCTTAGGGCATTTATAAGCCTAGCCAGAGTGTGTTTGGCTTTCGCCACCCATTTTAAATTAATTTTTCTATGCCCTTTTTCGAGGTTAGTATACTGTGCCTCTGTCTAACAGTGACACAGAAGTGATACCCGGGGTAAACCTACGATCTCCCATCCACTCATCAAGATTCCTATTGAAGAGAGTCAATGAGGGACTCTGCCTAACCTGGACTGGGATTTTATTCCAGAGTGAAGGGAGCCTCTGGGTTATGAATCTGTCCCTCCAGCATGTCCTATTTATTTCAGTGCTGAGGTTCAAGTCTCTTGAGCGCGTAGCTCGATGGGATTTGGATTTTCTGAGGTGTAGCATGTCCATTAATTCCAGGTTGGACATGGCTTTATATGTCAGGCACAGATCGCCTCTGAGCAGGCGGTATGCCACTGAGTAGAGCTAGAGTTTCTTTAACCGGGCAGCATATGGCATCTGTTTGAGCCCTTTGATCCTCTTGGTGAGGTACTTTTGGGGTCTTTCCAGTTGCTGCAGGTGTCTGGTAAGGTACATCCCAAAAGGGGCATTGTACTCAATTATGGGCCTGATGAGGGATGAGTAAAGAGGCACGATTACCTCCCCTGATCTAGATGTGAATCCCTTCATGATTAGGTGGGCTATATAAAATGTTTTTCTAACCACTTTGGCCACGTGGTTGTCAAATGAGAGATTGCTATCAACTTGGGTCCCCAGGTCCCTAATTACTTCTTCTGTACTTAATGGACTACCACCTATGTGGTAATTTCTTGCATTGATTTATTTATTTTTTGTCTCTTGGATATTACATCCTTCTCAGGGGTAATTATAGAGGAAAGTTTAGTTTTTGTAGTTGTAGAATCCATGGTTTCTTGCTTAGTAGCCATCTCTTATTTGAAATACTGTTATATGCAGAGAAGGATATTACCATGCGGCCTTGGCCTTCCCCAGAATGAGTTCAGGTAAATACTTAGAAGAAAGTAAGGTTTAAAATTAGCTTTTTATCCAAAATGCCAGTGTAGATCCAATCCTTTTGATGTATTTTAGTAGAAATACTCCTTTCTTTTGACCTTTAATGCCAGATGCAGGTTATTTTGAGCGGATAAACTTAGCTGGAAGTTGGAACAGGAGCAGCAGAAAGTATGTGTTTAATACTCGGCAGCCATCTTGAACTCCGGGTCTGACCTGTCTTTTGTACATCTCCTGCAGAGTTGTATAATGTCTTGCCTGTTTCTTTATGCTATCTGTAATTGCAATTAACACATAGTGTGAAATTTAATGTTTTCTTTGTAGAAGTTGCATTTATACAAACACACTATATTTCGGTCTGTGTTCTTACCATCCAACTGGTCAAGATCTGGGGTGCTACATTGTGGTGATCTGTCTATCACAGAGGTGGCAGAGTCATCAGTCACACCAGTCGACATCTTCTGGCTGTTTTGAAAGCTAAGGTGTCATGGTCTCTTTCTTGAAGGGGCTGCTCCCTGGTTCTTTTTGGGGGTCATCATATTCTGAGCCCTTTTCAACAGCTGCTTCTTCACTGATTCCTAACAATAAACAGACAAAATTGTTAGTGTTACAAATCTCATTTAATAAAACTGAATCCAGAAATGAATAGATACATGCACATGTTGGCCTGATTTACATATAAAACACCTCCTAACACCTGTGTCAGATGTTTACACTTTGTCAGACATGTATACAGTGCTGCATTTCGAAACGTGAATAGCAGACTATTGACATACCCACTGAGCTCCATTGGGTGCAGATTTATCCTGCAGCATTGGGCAGTACTCTATGAGATGCTTTGCCATAACAGTAAGATCATGGCTGCATGGGTACTGGAAATCATCTCCAGATGCTCTCTTAATGGAAATCATGCTTGTCACTGTATTTCTGATTAATCAACAGTGAAGATCTTTGGAAAGGATGTAGTCTCCTTCTTATCCAGTACACTGCTTTTCAAAAAAAGATGTTTCTCGACTGCTCCAACTCTGTGTCTGTGTATGACATACTGCGGGCTTAGAAACTGTGCAATTTTGTTGTTACCATGCTGGTCTCTTGGCTTTGGAGAATGGTGGGTGGATGGAGAGAGATGAGTGCTAAGACAGAGGCTGAAATCATAGGTCCCAGAGGAGGTGGCTGGTCTACACAGGTCTGATTCTTTGCCCTGTATATGAGAAACATATATTTAATGGTAATTATAAGGTAAAGAACACTGACTGTAAGAACAAGGAAACATAAAAAAATACAATCTTTAAATGTATAATGGTCATGAAATGATTATTTGATAACAGAACATACTGCATGGTTATATTAAAGGTTGTCCCATGTGAAAATTTGTCAAAAATGTGATTATTTCACTTTCACCATTAGTAAGTAAGTCTCCAAATGGTTCTCCTTCTGAAAAAGTGCCCTGGCCCAGGAACGAGATCATGTAAATCCTCCTTAAGGAGGATGGGCAGCATGTCTGTGGCTATATTAACAGCTGAAAACACATTTACTCACACGGTAAATGATCAAGCAACTTATTATTTTCAACAACTTAAGTCTTCAATTCATTTAAAAGTAAAGCTTTATAGTAATGCACATGATTGTAATATCCAACATTCTAATACATTTTTATCCAACTTCTCTTAAGGTGACTTTTACATCAATGAATAAAAGAAGTATAATGTGTCATGAATGCAAAAGCAATGAAACATTTCACCCAAGCGACCCCTTCAGTAATGTCTCCAGGTATGCACAAGCATGAAAATAAAACAATTCACCCAAGCGACCCCTTCAGTAATATCTTCAGGTATTCACAAGCACTAAAATCAAACATTTCACAGAAGCATACCACAGAATACAAGGAAAGTCACTACATCTTACAACCTTGTCATCTGAATGAGAAAAAATTGTTGCTCATTTGTGGCACAGGTATGGCCCAGTAAACAACTCTGTACTTGATTTTCAAATGTAGAAAACCTGCACCATCAGCTCAAAAGCTGAGCTGGGTTTCTCGAGTTATTGCAGCTATTTATTGCTAACAGTCAACTTTACCAGTCGGCAACTAGGTGACCCAGTGGCATAGCTAAGAGTTTGTGCCGTCTGGTGTGGTCTTTGAGTTTGCCACCCCTCGTCCCTCCCCCTCACAAAATAAAACATACATTTTGTGTGGATTTTTCTGATCATACCATCAGCCCACAAGTATTTAAAACATAAAACAGAAGCCAAGTGCTGCGGATTATGTGGAGTGCTCCACAAGCGACCATAAACCAACCCACTGTTCTGCCTTGAACAGCTTTGGCTCTGCTACACAGCTTTTGAGTGGTTCATATACAGCAATTACTGCCAATCAGCATCAGGCCCCACAGAGAAGCCCCTCTTACGACAATCCCCTACCCCTCCAAAGTATCCCCCTGCCTAGCAATTACAGTGTTCATGTCTTGGTTGTTTCTCCCCATTTACCATAAACCCTGTTCAAACTTGTTGCACACTGCTTTCTTATTTACTTCTACAATGATTACAGATATTTAAATAAAATAGCACAAACAATGATAACCATTTCCTAAACAAACAATGCAGTCTTACAGTGACAATAGACTTAGCATGGCCAGTAAACTTTTCTGCCTTGAAACTCATTACAACGGCATTAACACTCATATTCAAAGAAAATGAGTCTGGCCTTTGGCCTATTTTCAAACCATGGGCTCCTTGCACACATTTTTAGGGCCATGCATACATGTATGTGTTCTTTGATTCACCTTCCTGATTGTAATCAATTATATTCCTTGTATAATACAGTGCCACTTGTTCGAATGCGTTTTAAATTTGTAGTTGTGAACATTTTTTCAGTAAGCAATGAAACAAAATGTATTAACCAATAATGACAAAACTATGCATTTTAGAAAATTTGAAACATAAAAGGACATGCAGACATCTGTCATTACAATCTACCAATATCAGTCAATAAGCACAGTCTCTACAGAAGTAAAAATCATCTGAATAATTCCACATTAAAAAGAACTGTAAGAGGTTGCTACTGGCAAAGAATTGATGTTTCAGTGTTTCATCTACAAATTCAGTGCCTACTGCCCTTGAAGAATTAAATTGCCTATGTTACATTAAAAAAAAAAGTAAATTGGTAAGCTGGTAATATTGCAATATGGAATGAGTGACAAACCGGCAAGTTCATAGTTGCTAGACATCTCATACAAAAGAGGGCACACTCAGGAGTGCAGAACCATATCCCCCTTTACAATGCACCAAATAATCAGCAATCAAAATGGCATTACAATACCAGCACTCAATTTGTATGGTGTGGGAGTAGAACCCACAGCCTTCTACATTAAAATCAAGCATTCTCCCTGCTATGCTACTAATGCTGTTAAATACATTAGCACAATAGTAGTGATATCATTTGTTAACCAAAAGTTGCACATTGTAAACAGACTTGGCAAATAAGCAGCATTGAACTTCTCTTCCCTGAAACTGTCAGCTCCTTGTAAAATGCACTTGACATGCCATAGCTCTCAACTTTGTAGCACAAGATATCTGGAAAATGCCAAAATTTATGGGGGGAACCAAGGCCCAAAACCAGGGACATATTTGAAACATTACTTATATAATCTTAGAAAGTTGCTAGAATAAAACTTTTTTTCTTACCAAGCATTTCCTAAAAGTTAGGAAGACTAAGTATTAAATGGCTGTCATTATTTAGTGAATTCAGTCCTATCTGATTTGCCATAAAACCAGAAATTTCAGGAGGAGCAGCCCAAAGATCTGAACAGTTGAGAGATATGCACTCAAGTCCCTGAAACACAAGTGTTGGGAGGGGTAGAGAATTATTTTATTTATTTATTTAATTTTACATTTGTTAACCGGGTTAGTCTGGCTCAGCTTTTGGTTCATTTTCAGCAGGGACCAGGGGAGAAAAGCTCCTCATGACTAGAAAACAATTTATTAAATTTTAGTAACATAGTAGTAACAATCAGCTATAGGATCTTACAAGCAGAGACCTGGAGAGAAATAAAGCCCCTCAGGCAATTCAATTATACAGAGTATTAACAATTAGCAGACAAGTATGTGAGTTGTTATAAACAAGGTTTTAAACAATTAGCAGAAGCAAATGTGACTAGTTACAATATTATTTAAGCTGCTTAGAGCAAAATGAGTTAATAGTTAGGCAGTTGCTTATTTAAAGTGGGTAGGACAATTAGGGTCTTGCTTCTTGTCCTAAGGTAAAGGGTTTGAGCCTAAGTAATACTAACCATGAGTTATCCCTACTTGGGAAATTTTACACACACACACAAAGTACACATTTCACGTGGGCTGCTATCATCCTAATTGAAATGAAACAAAGAGATGTTGACATTGCCTTCTAATATTGCATTTGTGATATTATCCATGCCTGCACATGCATCCATTCTGTTCTCATTCACTGTGTTGCTCTCTATCTTGGAGGAGTGACAATGAGCGACCGCCACTGAATAGTGACTATATGCGGGAAACATGTTTTTTTCATGGGTAGGCACCTTTTTAAATAGACAGGTGATTTAAGTATCATAGATACTAAGAAATAATTCAACTGACAACGGAGGTGTTCTTTAAAACTAATATGTCAATTATGAAGTGCACTTCACTTCATCAGGTTATGTACATAAGCATTGCTATATAGCATATATTAAAAAAATATTCATAGGCCTTCCCAATCTGATAAGATGATGTGGTTAACTCATAGTAAAAACTAGAACAACATTTTTACACAGGAAGATAGGAAGATTTGATGTATGCCTTTGCTTTTTTAGCAACAAGATGCTTTGACAGTGCATTATCTGCTGTGTGTTTAAGAGTTCTTAATTGAAACTTTTATTGAGTCATATTAATAGGTTGCACAGCTACACACCTGATTTTTGGTTGATGTGTGGTATTGATGGATGCACTGAAAAATACAGAGTATACAATTCATTCTATTATCATGTAAAGAGAAGACACCCTGAGCACCTAGTTGAAGACACCAGACCAAGTGAACAGCAATCAGAGGAAAGCCAAGTACTTCAGCAAGATGTAAGTAGCTCAGTTTCATCACAATTTTAAAATATTTTATTACCTATAGGGAATAAAACAGTTCATGCATCATATAAAAACTCTGTTATTTCATTAAATTGGGCAACTGAATGCGGGTCAGAATTTCACATTTTCTTTTGTTTTGTGGACATAAAATGAAACTTTTCATGGAGACATTGGCAATACTAAAAGAAAAAGATTTTGATAAACACCTCCTCATCCCATCTTGTGTATTTTCCTCACCTCTTCAGCTCAGGTGGGAGGGAGTAGATGCGATGTCAGGAAGTGGAGGGTGTACAAACTGGGGATGCAAAGGGGAGTCTGTCTGCGCTATTCAGTAACTCGATAATTTTAATTATAATGACTCTCCTGACTAACTGGATTATTATGAAAATAATCAAAATAAGAACAAAACAAGATTACTCCTCAGTTTCAAAGAATAATACTTTTTTTGATGGGTGGAACACAGGACATTGAACAGAATCAGCTTTTATCTACTCCCTGCATCAGTGATCAGCAACTCCATACATATGCCACAGGTGAAGGACAAAGGGGCATTGACCAACACAGACTTGTTACAATACAAATAAGTCACTTATCTTGTGGCATTTAACTGAAATGGACCATACTTTTAAGTAATTGGCTATGCTAATAATATTGTATTCAATTTTCGGGGCTATTGTTAAAGATTGAATCATTAACAATAGAGACTCAATCTTCATGCAACCTCTTATGTCACAAACAATAGACTTGTCATGAGCTATGTCCTCCCTAAATATACTACATTAAAATCTCCACTTTCTTTAGGATCTGATGCCACATGCCACTGCATTAGTGATAAATGCCAGAAGCAGGCATCATCTCTCACAGGTAAGATGCAATTGTAGAAAGGAGAACAGTATTTGGTTAGTTACATTATGCACAGCAGGTTGCACACTTCTTGATGGTTATAGTTATAGTTATTTGTTCTTCTTACTGTTTGGTCCCTCATGTAGTGAATATGTCATATTTATTATGACGGGTGTTCAGCTCTCTCACTAGCAACAACGCCTGCTGTAGTTGGTTGCTTCAGCGCTGCTGCTTCCCATCCTGTCTTGCAGTTTCCCTTTGAGATACAATAGTGTATAAACTTTTGCAAACATAGCTATTTGTCCCTGGAAACCCTAGGGCTCTTATTCTGAAACAGATAGGATGCTTTAAAAATATATATTTCCTCATCTGTCTGTGATGTACACAAAAAATGTTGATGGTATTTTAATTCAATATTAAAGAGATAATTTTCATATGGTTTAGGCTTCTGCCGAATAGAGGAATATTGTTGTAGTTTTTTTGTTGTGGGCAGTGGCTGCTGTAACCTGCATGAACATGCATGCTGAAATAAGAATTAATAGGTTCTGCAATTGCCATGCATCCAGAGTGGACATCTGATGGTGTCCATGATCAATTACATCATCCACTTTTCTCTGTCATTTTCAGAAAGGAATGAATGATATTGTTGCTGGGATCCAACAGTACCAATCATCACTATTGGAAAACCCAAGGAAACAGGTGGAGAGAGTACTAAAGAAGCATACAGGAAGGGCAACAGGTCAACCTGAAAAATATGTAATGGATATTTTTGACAATTTTATTGACCTATTTGCTGGTGTTGCAACAACATTTTGACAGGACAGTGTTATTAAGAAGCACTTTAGCTATTTGATGCAGAGGAAATTCTAGTTACTAGAACCATATGCAAGAAGAAATGTGGGGACTTATTCATCAAAGACAGATCTTTTCATTATGTACCATTAATCAAGAGTATAGAACAGTTCTTTTTACACACAAGGATTATGTCTGTGATTGAAATTGGAACTCAGAGGTGCAGAGAAGGTTTTTTCATGATATTGTTGATGGAGAGCTTCTAAAATCACATTCCTTATTTTCTGAGACACCAAATGCATTGCAGATTATACTTTACACAGATGAGATAGAGCTCTGTAACCCACTAGGATCCTTTGCATCTAAAAACAAGTTGTTCATGGTATACTACACCCTAGGAAATATAGACCCAAAATACAGGTCTAAACTGGCTGCTATCAGGTTACTTGCCATGGCTAGATCAGCAGACCTCCATTAATCTGGTGTAGATGCAATAATGAATAGAATTAAGGAAGACATGGATTCATTGTACAATGGGGTTAAAATCCAAACTGTTAATGGAGAGAACAAAATATAAGGTGCCATGATTTCTGTCTGTGGAGACACCCTGGCACAACATGAACTTGCCGGGTTCAAAAACAGTGTGGGCTTTGCCTACGGTAAGTGCAGACACTGAGAATGTTCTGCTGAGGACATGCAGTTATACTTCATTGAAGATGCATGTATTAAAAGGACATTAGAGAAACATGTCAGATCAGACAGTGTGCTGAAACAGAAAAGACAAAGATAGACTTAATTTGCACAGCCTAAAAACAACATATGGATCAGTCGAAGGAGCAAGTTAGTTAAATTCCCAGCCTTTGATATCCTACAACAAACTCCACAAGACATAATGCATATGGTTCTGAAGGGTGCTGCCCCATTGGAAATCAGATGTGTTTTAGATCATCTTGTACAGTCAGGACAGATTGATCTGGACTCTGTGGATTCTGCTATTCCTGGTTTCCCTTATTCTCCTCTAGACCTTAGAGATTGTCCATCCCCAATGTTATTTAGTACTTGTCCTCAACTGATGGTAACTAAAGCAGTCGTCAGGGCTAAGGATATTGACAGTTCTTTTGAAGAGTTTAAAAGTCAATGAATATATCTGACTGATAACTGACAACAGAAATTGTACAAATAGTATTGGTACCTGTTGTTACCATTGCAACTATGTCTAGGTTGAAGTTGCTCATTGAAAATCATTTAAAGCACTGGAAGGAGCTTTTGTCCAGATTGTACCATTACACCTGAACAGCACTATACAATACATTTACTACCACAAATAAAATCATTGGACCCAATGGTCAGACATATGTGGATGCGGTTCGAGTCTAAACATTGTTTCTTTAAACAATGGGCCTCCAAACTCAATTTCAAAAATATTTGCAAGTCTTTGATGAAACACCACCAAATCTATGAAAGCTTTCAAAATGTTGACTGCTTAGTGCACCCCATTTTTTCAAGTGAACGGGAGATGGGACCTGTAACTGAGGTGAAAGATGTGCAATATTTATATGAAAAACTGAGGGACTTCTTTGGTTTAAATGAGATAAACCATGCTGTATCACTCAAGTGGCTTGTCATAAATAGTAATAAATACATAACTCAGAAGTCCATGATCTTTGCCAAAGTACAAAATGATAATAATCCAGAATTTGTTCTTGTCACAAACATATATCTTGTTGATTCTAGGTTTTATTTTTTGGAATGTCAACCATTTTAAACTATTTGCTTTGACACAAACATCATGGCTTATCAAGTGAAGGCCACACACCTTGCACAAGGGTTCCCTATTATACGATCAAAGATGTATTCTTTCGAATTCGTCTTGATCAAACTTGAAAGCACGAAATGGCAAAATACTGAAACAGCATATAAGCAAATTCTTTACCTGGGAAAGAAATTGTTTGGCCAACTTCGTTATTTTGCCGTTTTCGTAATTGTAGTGCGATCTCGGAGTTGGTATATTTAAATAGGGGGTGTGTGGGGGCACAGCCCTCCACTTTATGTAATGTTTTAAAGTTTGTTTTCTTTTTCTTTTTTGGAACAGCAAGTGTTCAGGATTGTAAACTTTCGCTTACATGGGGGTCGATAAATCAGCATTCGCTTTTTTAAGTTTTCACTGATTTAATATAGACCCTTGCACAAGCCACTGGGTTTGCAGATGCTGAAAAGCTGGTTGATTTTACCTCTTGTCACACAATTCACAGCGACAGCCAAATCCTGTACACATTGAGTACTATCTTAGGGATGTAATAGAATTGTACAACAGTTCAAATGATTCATAGTGTGTTCCCAGATATAAAGTCTCTTAATCTGCACTGACTGCTACTGAGGATATTTCACACACACACGCACACACACACACACACACACACACACACACACACACACACACACACACACACACACACACACACACACACTATCAAAAAATGCTTTTTCTTATTTAGGGGTCACCCTAGACAAAGCACCAGTTCGTCACAGAGCACAGACTACAACATTCACTCACACACCATACACACAGTCAGATAGACATCACCAGTTCACCTAACCTCCATGTCTTTGGACTGTGGGAGGAAACCTGAGTACCTGGAATAAATCCACATGAACAAAGCATCAGGAAACCAGCAGTATAGACAGTTCCTTTTAATACACACATGAGAAAACACGTAATCCAACCACAGAACAAGCACAGAATAACAGAATAATTTTCATTTACTGCATTGTCATACCTAACATCATTGTCCTCCCTGTGTGGATGAGTGTTGTAAATCTTATTACCCCCAACAGTTTTGGGTTTGGGGTAATGAGAATTATTACTGTATTCCTTTGTGTCTCTGTCTATTTTCCTATATTTTCTCTCATGGACCTTTATACATTTTGCTTCAATACCATTAAGCATATCATAATATTTCTGCCATTCATGCTCAACGCCAAATAGTAAATCATTTACTATCTTGTTGTTAATAAATTCTATCTGCGTAAACATTTTATCCATTTCCACCTCATTGTTCTTAATAATGGCTCTCATAATGTCGGCCCCACATCTATCAAATGCACAAATTAAATCTTTATTTAATTGTGAGCCTTCCACAACATTATTAGGTTATTTGCATACCCGTAAGCCTTTTGGAACAATGCTTATCTGTAAACAGTGCTTTAAATACATATTGTCCATTTCCCAATTTTTGTATTTGTATAGCATGTTATCCAAATCTACAATCATTGCTGCATGAGTATCGCTGTAAGAGTTAAGTTGAGGTCTTGGTAATTCTTTAAAATCAATTTTAAAGTCTAAAATATCTTTAAAGTTCTTGTTTGTACCTTTGTGCCACACATTAGGTGCACCTGCGTCAGCTACATTAGATCCGTTGTTTTGTGCCACCATTCCCGTTTTTGCCAAATTCACACTGTTCCCAGATAAAGAAATACTAGGAAATCTGTCCAAACTCCTTCATTGAGGCTGGCTTAACTGTCCACGTACCGTCGCATCAGCTGTTAAAGTGTGGGCTGTTCCTTCCTTCGAAGCTGAACACATAAGCCCCTCCTGGTTACAAGGTAAAGATGGTCCTGAAAGCAGCATGATCAACGATTGGCTTAAGGAAGTCAGAAAACCCATGAGCTGTGAAACTTGTCTGATGAGCTTATGCAGCTCACCCAATTCATTCCCTTTGTTGGAATTCTCGGTGTTAGAAATATCCGAAAGTGCTGAAGAATCCATGACCACAGCAAAAAAACAATAAACAAAAATGTGGTCTCAGTGCCAACCCAAAACCAGTAAGCAAGAACAAAGCACTGGATAACCAGCAGTATAGACAGTTCCTTTTAATACACACACAAGAAAACATGTAATCCAATGACAGAACAAGCACACATTGCTTTCAGGACCATCTTGACCAGTGTATTTTCCTGTTGTAGTGACCTATTATGGCCACCCACATTCTTTACATCCCACAACTGTCCCTTACAAATCTTGGTCTGACAATGCTTGTTTATGGCAACTTGCTTAGAAAGTGCATGCCATGTGCATGGAGGATGTGCAGCAACACTTTCTTCTCATGGGTACTCAAACTTTCTAGGTGTTGTCTCCCTCAGTTGGCCAAGCCAATACATGTATATCTATAGGATAAACATGCTAACATATCAGTCACTGGGTATATATATATGTGTATATATATATATATGTATATATATATATATATATATATATATATATATATATATATATATATATATATATATATATATAAACCAACAACAGCTCGTGAAGCCAGGACAAATTCCAATAAACAGATGGGAATATACGAAAAATAACACCGTGATTTATTAAAAACAAAAAGACTGAATGAGTTAAGTGCTTTCATACACCACAATACAGGACTTTATCAAAACCATTTGTGCCAGTAAGGAAACTTCATTTATATCCTTGTCAATTACATAATTGATTAATTAAATAATCAAACAATAAAACAATTAAAAAGTTAAATAAACCGGCAAGCTTAAAAAAATCAATGACTTAAAAAGGAAGTGCAAAAATGGCAATCCAGAAAATATACTGAGGTAGTCAACAGCAACACTATAACACAGATACCCTGTCCTTTAATATGGGTAATAGTGAAACATGGTCATTAAGCCCTGGGGGGGGGGGGGGGTTAGTGGCATTTAAATACAATTGCCATCTAAATTCACTCTTGTGAATTTCATTGGACCAGTTCCCCCCTTAAATCTTTCCTAATAATTTCCAAAATCCCAAAACGAAACCCTGACCTAACTTCACAAGAAAGTGTATGTTTATACAGGGCGTTGATTCCATTATGAGTTTCAATAGCATACAAATGTTCATAGATCCTCTTGCGTAGGGATCTTTCTGTTTTCCCTATATAGAACATTTTACAATCCTGACATATGCTAATGTACACCAAACCAAAACTGTCACAGTTACCCCTGCTCAACTGAATCATCCTTTGAGGGCTACCCACCACCAGTTCCTCACCTTTAAAAATATAGGGGCAATATTTGCAAAAGCCACAGCTTGTTGTACCTCCTTGGCTAGTGTATGGGTGAATAGGATGTTCAAATAAAAACTTTAAACTATGTCCCACCTTAGATGTAAACACTGGTTTCTCCCCTAATTTACTATATACTTCATGGTTACACTGTAAAATTATCCAATTGTGGGTCAAAATATTCTTAACTTTACAGTCAAAAGTACCAAATTGTGTAACCATAGTGTGGGAACATTTTTGATTTTTGGACTTTACATGTTCATTCACCTTAAAACTTTGTCCCAAGAGTGGAGTAAATTTAGTACCCCAACCTTCTAGGATTTCTTCTGTCAAACTAAGCACCATGCTTGGAGGATATCCCCTGGCCATAAACATAGAGGTCAAATTGCCTCACTCAAGCTTGAAGTCTGAAATTGTAGAAACACATTCTAGCCCCAAGAATCATCTGTCCTCTAACCATACTCCTTTTAGTAAATTGTGGGTGGTTGCTGTCATAGGCCAAAACACTGTTAGAGTAAGTTGGTTTGTGGTATACACTGGGAGTAAATTGTTCCAAGACATAGTTTTTGGTGATGGTAACATTCAAATAAGTAATTTCTTCAACCTGGAAATTGTAAGTAAATTTTAAATATTCACAAATGGTATTAATATATTCACAAAAGTTGTCTACCAATGTTTTCTCACTTTTCCACAAGACAAAAATGTCATCCAGGTATCGCAAATATAAAAACCATTCACAATCAAACCCCGAATAAAAAATAAATTTCCACTCCCATGAAGCCATAACTAAATTGGAATACATGGGGGCACAGCTTGATCCCATGGCAACATCTCTAAGTTGTTTGAAAAATTCACTTTCAAAACTGAAATAGTTATTGTGTAATATGATGTCCATGGCTTCAATAATAAAATTAAAAAAGGGGCCTCTGAGTGTAGTGTAATCTAGTAGTGCTTCTGAAAAGAGTTCCAAACCCATATCATGTGGTATGGAGCTAAAAAGGCCCACTAAGTCAATAGTAGAAAACCTTGTGGATCCAGAAAAATATTCCTGTTTGATCCTACACAGAACGTCCCAGGAATCAATGAGGACGTGCTCAATGGGACGTAATGTGTCTTTAAGTAACCGGTCAATAAAGACCCCTAATGAATAGGTGGAACTATTATGGGCTGCTATAATAAGACGATAAATTGGATGGAACATATTCTTGTGATCAGACTTTTCCACCAAAACCACCCCACCCCCTTTGTCAGGTTTCATAATCCTAATGTAGTCCAACTCCCTAACGTTTCCTAATATAAGAGTTTCCTCTCTAGTAAGATTGTACATTTTCTCCTTATGTGAATGGTAAGCCTGATAGATCTCTTTGGTACTTATTTTTTCTAAGTCAGGTAAGGTGGGATGTAATGGAGTATTAGAAAGACTCTTTCTTTTAAATATATTGCCAGAAGAAACATTGTCACCTTCTCTGTGGTTAAAATATAATTGAAAATTCAATTTCCTAATGTAAATCTTCAATTCAGTCAATACATCTACAATATTTACTCGACTACCTGGTACAAATTTAAACCCCTTTTAAAAAGGGAAAAATGTGCTTCAGTTATGGCCAGATCTGTGTAATTGTAGATATAAAACCCCTACGAGCTGACCAGTTTCCCTTTAAAACATGAAGCAACATGGTCTGTATGAGAACTAGTATTCAAAACCGATTCCCCTTCCTGTTTTTCCAAAATTGCCTCTGGCCCTTGGGACCCTGTCCCCTCAGTGTCTGTGGTCATCCTAAAAATTTTTTTTGGTTCCTATTTTTATTTAAAATCCTTTCTGATCTACATGGGAGCGGGAACTCCTGTTCAAACTCTTCATCCATACCTCCCTCATAGTCTAAAACTTCAGTTTCATAGTTAATAGACTCTAACCTGGGGTTGTATTGACTTGAACTCATCTCTGGTCCTTGCCTATCTTGGTTGTGAGTAAAAAAGGAGTTCTCTAAGTAACTCTTAGGAAGCAGGTATGCTTCCTTGAGTTTATAATCCAATTCATCTCTTTTTAACTTCCCGTTTTCTAAGAATATTGTCCTTTACCTGCTGTTCAATCCTATTAAAAACATTGTCATAGTTGACCTCAAAATTAGAAAAACACACATCTTCCACAATATCTTGATTTAAAACATTAATTTCATCAAGTAAAATTCTAATCCTATTGTTATTAATTTTAATAATAAAATGTAAGAGTTATATGCCGTGTCTGTCAAACATGGCAAGCAGTTCATTAAGTTCTTCTTGTCCAAAGGTAATATCATTCGAAAATTTGTACATACGAAGTCCTTTTGGAACTCTCTGGACTTGTATGCATTCCGATAAATATGCCTTGTCAATTTGCAAACTACGTACCTTACTCATCTTAAGTTCAAAGGTACGAAGACGAGAATTGATGTCAGTTGGTCTAGTAAGTCTTTCCTCCAGATTAAAATTAAAATTCCTGCTAAGCCATTGTTCAAAGCGTGTAGTACGGTTAGTGTCCATGGTGTTCTTCACTCTCCCTTGTCCACAAGGGATACTATTAACAAACGTTGAACTCGAGGAACCTGGACTGCCTAAAATGTCTTTTCCTGTTGGCCTCACTGCAGCGGAAGCTGTCAGCATAGAAGGCAGCCCACCAGCAGCAGAGTCTTTTGGGAGAAGTAGTTTCTCAAGGGTAAATTGCATCTGTTGATACTGAAGGGACATTAGTTTAATCAATTGAGTTAGATTCCCTTCATCATTAGTAGATAACAATTCTGGTGTGTCAGTAGTGGCAGGAGACAGCACAGGGTTGTTCAAATTCATCCCACTGTTGGAATCCATGACGAGTGGTATCCAATAACCATGTTGTCAAACCACAATGAAGGTATTCATTAGTTTCCATATGCTCAAAATGACCAAGACCAAAAAGGAAGTGAAAACGGGGAGAACTCAAAACAAATAAACCAACAGCACCTTGTGAAACCAGGACAAATTCCAATAAACAGACGGGAATATACAAAAAATAACACTGATTTATTAAAAAACAAAAACAGACTGAATGAGTTAAGCACTTTCGTCCACCACAATACAGGACTTTATCAAAACCAGTTGTGCCAGTAAGGAAACGTCATTTATATCCTTGTCAATTATATAATTGATTAATTAAATAATCAAACAATAAAAATAGTAAAAAGTTAAATAAACCGGCAAGCTTAAAAATCAATGACTTAAAAAGGAAGTGCAAAAATGGCAATCCATAAAATTTTATATATATATGCGTGTGTGTGTGTGTGTGTGTGTGTGTGTGTGTGTGTGTATATATACATATATACATATAGATAGATAGATAGATATAGTATTCTTATGGCTATAGCCCCCCTTTATGCACCACCCTGTCAGCTTCAGATACTGCTATGACTAAGCCCCCCTCACCAATTCCATACTGTGTCCATCACCATGGCCTATCCTTTTATGCATCTCTCATGCAGTTAGTGATATGCATAGTGTTATCCCCAAATTGTATCTTTTAGCCATGCCTCAGCATGTAACCCTGGAACCCTAAACCTCCTGTGGTATGCCCTTCACAAGACTTCCATTGCACATATTTGACCCCCCCCGACACACACACACACACACACACACACACACACACACACACACACACACACACACACACACACACACACACACACACACACACACACACACACACACACACACACACACACACACACACACAGAGCCATAGGCAGTTGGTGCTGTGGTATGTCAGCTTCCTGGGCTCCTAGTTACATGTGCATCAAAATATCTGCCTTAGCATGTCTACCAATATCCACAGGGTTTGTTGTTTTCACTGAGGAACTTTACCAGGTAGGACTTTTTCCTTAATTCTCTAAATCCTTCCACACCCACACACACACACACACACACTAGACCTGTGGATGGGAGATCGTAGGTTTACCCCGGGAATCATCTCTGGGTCACTGCTGGACAGAGGCACAACAAACTAATGGGCACAGTATTTTTTCATATAAGGGGTGGCGTAAGCCACAATAATTTGGGCTAGGCTTATAAATGCCTTAGGGCAGATAGCCTAGTATAAACCTATGAACCTATGAACCTAAAACTCTGTAATGCTACAAGTCTACAGAATTTTTACTGAAATTTCTTTATTTCACAGTTGTAGTGCTCTGATCTGAGTGGTGTGTAAAATAGCACAAATTCTTTCTATCATGTTAACAAGAGACAAATATTGTGGCTATTATGCTAATAAGGCTACTTGCTCATGCTTACCACAGATGTATAGCCATAGCACCATGGTTCAGCACTATATCCATTCACAGAGCAATAGTGAAGCTCTATATGCATGCACATAGGGCTACCATTATGGTCCTGAAATGGACGTGAGTGTAATGCCATAGCTATTGAAGATAGTGTAGAATGCAGAGCTCCAGCTTGGCATGCCAGGCAGAGAAAGCTTTTGTTATTCTTCTAATAGAGAGACCTTCAGAAACACATGCTAAGGCAGCATGATGGGCTCTTGTGGAAGCTAGACACTTGCCATGAACTTGCTAGGAATGTTAATGATTATCACTGACATCCCCCATTCGGGTGAGCAGTACTAGATTTGCTACGCTGATCTATGATGGAGCTGTCCTGACCTACTTTGGGGGTGGAAGGCAGGGTTTAGGGGAGAGAGAGAGAGAGAGAGAGAAAGAGAGAGAAAGACACACAATATGCACTGTAAGCATTTTTCTCTAGGACTGTTGTTTTCTGCTATCTTACCTGTTTTATGTATATATACTTATTTATTTATTATTTATTGCATTTGTTAACAGGGAAAGTCCATTGGGCCAAGAATGAGCCCATTTTTAGTGGAAGCCCGGTGAGAAAAGCTCCACAATTATTATAGAAAAAGATATGTTAACACACAGAACAAGTATGTTGAGCAAGGAGAAAACTCCACTATAATTAAGTATGTCGAGAAGAGGTAATACATCTAAGAAAATAATAAGTAAACAGTGAATTTGTTTACAATTTAGGTGAACTATAGAATAAAAAAAATAGGATACATTCAAATAACAGAGATGTAAAGACATGAACCAAGTGTGTTAAGCAGTAGTAGTACAATCCATGAAAAATCATACTTAGGAGTACATATTTTGATTTCCAGCACAGGCAGAACATATTCTTAGCATGACTGTACGTCACAGATGAGGGATGTGCATGTCATATGCTAGTCTACTGTGCAACTGCAATTGTGTTTATAACGTATGTATGTAGTAACTTTCCCATTCTGTTGATGTTTCGTGGCTCCAGTTTTAGATGAGAAGGAGGTGACACCATTCTCACTTCAGACTCTGTTGGCCACAGCCTCTGGCACTGGGTCCCCAGTGACCAACAAGGCTGTTTCTCGACCGGAATATGATGGTTCTTTTGCTGGAGATTACCTCTGGGGGGGGGGGTCACTGGTGCATTCTGTGGCTGTCTCTTAGGTGATGAAGGCTGCTGCTAACTGCAACCACCTGCTTATAGGCATCAGAAATCTAGAAATCATTCAAAGCTTCAAATATGCACTTAAGAGCATCTCTTTACAGAATCTATCTGCAATTGTTCTTATGACCATCTCATATCATGCATAATATAATACATTTAAAACATTTCTCAACCATTCAATGTGGCATCTTATAAGCAGATATTTTGCATATAGGAGTTTATGTATCACATGAATGTTTGCACTGTATTTTATGCAAGTCTTAGCTTGCATTTTGCATATATATATATATATATATATATATATATATATATATATATATATATATATATATATGTGTATATATATACATATATATATATATATGTATATATATACCTGGCTGATTCTAGCTTTGACCTCCTCATTCAGACTTCCCTTCTCCTCAACCATCCCTCACAAACACTTGAAGATGTTAATCTGTTCCACTATTTTCCTGTCTATCTCAGTTCTCAGCATATTCCAGTTTCTCCAACTTTCTGCCATTACAACTGTCTTATATGTATTCACTTTGGTCCAGTATGTCTTCAACTTTGAGTTTGGGTCATGGCTGAAAAGGATCAATAGACCAGTCCAGTTACCCAGGTATACAAATAGTAAATAAATGAATAAAATAAATAAAGCTATTCTTCTGAAAGTAATCCAGAGGTGTCTGTCCTGGTCTCCCAGTATCAATAACAGAGTCTGGAATATGCAGAGCTCTGGCAGCAACTGAATGCCTACCTTACCAACATAGAGTGACTTCTGGCATGGTGGAGTGGTTTGATTGGTAAGACTCTCACATTTGGACCACTGAGGAAGTAACCAGCCCACAAAAATTGGCCACCAGAGTAAAGCCTGTGGTTGTTGCCCTCTGGGTCAGCCTGGCATCCAACCATCCCAAGATCCTATCCTATCCCCATTATGGGGTTCTCTCTTCCTTTTGTGTCTTTCTTCATTCCTCATTTATTGTTCGACACTATTCAATGCCACTTATCCATGCTTTATGTCTGTGTCATCCACTGTTCCTTCAACATTTAATGTGTCTACTACCCCTGTCTCTGTCTTTTATGTTTATCTATCTGCCTCTGCTACCTGCTGTTCTACAGCTATCCCTTCCAAAACCATCACTCAGTTCTCTTTCTACCTGTCCTCATTTTCTATATATGAAAAAAGGACTCTTTTCCTGAAACAAAATCCATTTCTTCCCTCTAACCCTTGTGCATTTGCAGCTTCTTGTCATTCTTTTCTTTCCTGCTTTACTGTCCACTTCATTTCCTATCCATTTATTTGATGAACAGGGTTGATACCTTGCTGTGTGCACCCACAACAGTTTATCTGATGGTCACTATTCATGTCTTCTTGTACCAGATGAGTATGAGATGTAACTATGCAGTCCTACATTGATTGAAGGACCCTGCATTAATCTAGTCATTCTAACTTGCTTTTGTTGTGGTGTCCATCACAGAGGTCATGTGTATCATGGCTCCAGGCACAGAGTAACCTAATGCTTCTTCTCCCGTTAGCACCATGGTTCTCTTTTATCTTGTTTTTTGCTCATCTGCCATCACTGTTAATTTCACACACACACACACACACACACACACACACACACACACACACACACACACACACACACACACACACACACATACACAATGCAGAAATTACTGAGGAAATGCATTCGAGTTAAGAAGCATGGCTTCAGTTTTTTGATCTACAAATCTTTCAGAAAACAGTAAGGGTAAACATTTCAATGTAGGATGGAAGAAGAATTAAAAGCAGAGTATGCTCTTTGGTAAGCACATTAGGTGTGAACTGGACAACAACCTCATGTTGAATGCACTTTAATTTAATGGCTTTCAAGTTGCTTTATGCATTTCTAAGTGATGCAGTCACAGTTTGCCTTTCTGTGTTAGAAGCTAGAACATGCTGATAGGGTAGAGTAAGACCTCCACTCAGAAGTAAAATAACAGCTAATAGCAACTATTGACAGCAATGTAGCTCTTCTTTTAACATTGCAGTTTCCTTCCAAAACTGATAACAGTCTAGTAAGAGATAACATTGCACTGTTATATCCATCCATGATTAATGTGAATTTAAAGAAAAAGAGCCTTTGTAACCCTATTATTCTTTATTCCACAGTCCTAATCAAGACCATGTCATTTCAAGCTGCTATGTACAATTAAAGCATTTGGTCAACTAGTAAAATACTGCTTCAGCATTTGTATTTATTTCTACTTTAATAAGATTCTGAAGTTATGTCACTTTCATAAAATTGATGGACAACTGATACAGGGTGAAATGGTTAATTACTGAATAGGAGAATGGTAACAAACTAATCTTAGAAGTAATGTAATCTCATCACATTGTATAACACATGAGTGTGATCGCTCACGCACACACACACACGCACACACACGCACACACACGCACACACACACAGACACACGCGCACACACGCGCACACACACGCACACACACACACACACACACACACACACACACACACACACACACACAGACACACGCGCACACACACACACACACACACACACACACACACACACACACACACACACACACACACACACACACAAGACTCCTAGGTTTGTCTACCTACATATTTTTGTGATGTGGGAGGATATTGAAGCCAGGATGAAAGTATAGAGTCAGAAGGTGCTTCAGCTAGGACTGAGCTAGACAACCACGCATCAGTGACAACATTAAGCACTGTATCACTGTACTACCATGTTTTTATAGCATGCTATGCTTTATGCACTAAATACAGTTGAATGTGTATGAGATTTCAACATACTGACAACAATTACAGATGAAGTACAGCTAGACACAAAAATACAGCCCATTTCTCAAAATTATTTTTTGTCCAACAAATTGCTCAGTTTTTCAGTCGAAACTCTTAAAATACTGATATTGGCATTATTTTATTCATTGACTTCAAACCAAAATAAGCCCCATTACAAGCCATCATGCCTTTCTGTACTCTGTTAATGTTCATTAAGACACATTTCATTGGCTTGGGGAAACATGACTCATCAATGCTATTATGCATGCAAGTTAAAATGTGAAAGTGAAGAAGGGGTACCTAAATTGAGAAATGCTAAGCAGAACTTGTTTCTTAATAATAGCTGTACCCCTCTAATGTATGTTACCAGTTAATTTTTGTAATCATGGAACAAAATTTCAATATAGTTCACATATAAATTGATCGAATGCTGTAATTCATTCCCTGCACAGCTAAATCTAATCTTTTAATACAATTACTGCAATTAGTTTGGAATCATTGAACCTACAGGACCATTTAGCTGAATGACAGCCATTTTGTTCAAGGTATTGTTGTCAATATGGCAAAAAGCTATGTCCATCTCAACAGCTAATGTCACAAATATGGCTAAGTTAATTATTTTTACAGGTATGCAAGTTTAGAATGAAATAACCAAATTTATTGTGCTTGTAGTTGAAGCCTTTTTTTTCAACATATACTTCTCTGATGTTCAAATTGACATCAAGACTCTATGACTAATGGACTAAATAATCAGGCCATTATACTTTAATGGAAACAAACAGTGAGATTTGCAATAACTAGGCTTCTGATGGACTACTGGACTAGTTGCCTAGTAATAACCTATGACCCATGAACCAAACAGACCTGGGGGACTTAGTCATTACATAAACCAGTTCATTGCAAAGGTATTATCCACAAACCTACACCCATTTTACTAAGTCAGTACCTTTTTTTCCAAACAATGCGGGAAATGTTATTGCCAAAATGAGAAGGTTCTCAATGAAATAATTTCTTTGCTGCTACTGTTTCAGGTCTCTGTGAAAATATCACTAGCACTGTTAGTAAGGTTCTGAAGGGTTCACTGGGAAACAATGTGCACATCACTTTGTGGGCAATAAGGACTACAGACTACATGTTCTTTACTGGCCACTGGGTCTCATTTCTATCTACAATTCATTCTTGTCCTGTAATTATTTTCATCTGCTTTGATTTCAAATAAAAGTACCGTCAGCTACAGCAGGAGGGAGTCTGCTAACAGTTCATCATTAAGCAGCAGTCAGTATTCTTGACTTTTCAAAAAAAAAAAAAAACACATAACTGCCTACACATTTTTTCTCAGGTAGCCATTGCACCATGATGCTTACATGGATGCAAACATTTTAAGATTCAGTAAGCACTGCAGAGCTGTGTGCACGCACGTGCAAACACAGAAAATTCTGTGGTATGCAAATCGCCTCATAAACAGGTGAATCTCATGCAAATGAGGCAGGTAGAGTGATCCAACAAGCAGAAAGGCATCTGTTCAGACCCAGTGTTAGTGTCTGTAGAGTGTAGACAGACAAAAGGGGGTGTAAAACTGTATATATATATATATATATATATGGACATAAATCCCCTGAAAATGTAATACCACAAACACATATGAACAAATCTATTATCCTGTATGTCAGAAAGATTAAAGGGAATAACTTAAATTATTTTTTTTTAATAGTCTCAGCATGTTTGCACTACGCACCGCAGTGCTCATACATGCTTTATAGAAAAATTTTAAAAAAATTGGAAAAAAAATAATTTAATACTATGTGACAGAAATGTAGTATAGCACCTTGCGTGGGGTCCCTACAATGGTGCATTGCTGTTGTTGCTAACATGATAGGGCTATGAAGCATGTAGTTTTCAGGCTGCGAGCACAGATATGTATGGAGTTACTGAATAGCAGACAGGAGTAATCGTGTCCACATATCCCCTTCGTGTAGACTCTTATACCCATGTTGATGTTTACACAGGATGTAGCTAACATCAGGGGGGGTGTCCACTGATTTCTAAAGTCTTTTATGTATGTGTATGTGTTTGCATGGAGTGCCACCTGGCTGAGCATGTTCTGAAAACTGGATGCATTCAATTAGAAATGTTGACCTTGTATAAGCTCTGCTGCAAGTTGTGGTGTTGTGCATGACATCGCACACTGAAATAGAGCCATTAAATGATGTTAATTAAATACATCACAGTTAGCCAATCACATATTCTGCACCTACAGCAGAGTTGTATAAAGTATGCATACACCCCTCATTCTGATTTTCACCCAATACACTGCACCATTGGAGTACAGACTTGGGAATTTTAACTGACATAATGCTAGGGGCTGCTGCAGGTCTGCTACATCTGTATGTGTTAGATGTTGAAGTCAATGCTGCTGGTGATGCTGACAATATGCCTAGGCAGAGAAGAAGAGTGTTCAGGCCCAGGGTAACCTCCCAGGAGCTACATGAGCTGGACATTGTAGAGAACTACAGGGTGGATAGGGACATACTACAAGAACTCACTGAGCTCTGCCACCCTCAATTCAGACCCAGAGCCAACAGAGGAGAACCCATCCCAGTGGAAGCAAAGATATGTGTAGCCCTTAGGATACTAACTACAGGTATTTTCCAAAGACCAACTGGGGACATGATGGGGGTCTCACAGGCATCAGCATCCAAAGTACTACACCAGCACAGTTATTGGATGCCATGCTACCACATGCCAGTGAGCACATATCGGTTTCCCCTCACCTTTGAGGTGAGAGATAGGAATATTCAACACTTCTACCAGGTAGCACACTACCCTGAAGTACTGGGTGTCATAGATTGCACTCATGTACACATTAATGCACCACTCAATGAAGAGGGTAGAATCTACATCAACCACAAGTGGTACCACTCCAACTGCCAGGTCATGTGCAATGTCCAGGACATTATCCTGAATGTGTGTGTTGGCAGCCCCAGCAGTTATCACATACCAGATGTTTGCTATGGGGGACATCTCACATGGCCATTTACTGGGGGATGCTGGCTATGCCCTGGAATCGTAGCTTGCCCATCCAAATGCAAACAGCCATATATGGCCATACTGGTAACCGTAGACACATAGCTAGGATGAATAACAGTTATCTGACTGCTAGGATACTAGATGCAAATAACAGTATGAAGCAATATCACTCTGCAGGCCACAGATGCTCTTCAACACAAGCCTAGTTTGTGTAATCCACAAGTAGTTTGCCTGCAATCACATATAAAACAGGCATCAGCTGTGGTGTGTGTGATAACTACTGTGATCTATAGTTAGTAAGACTAGATAGGTAGGGGGTCTAATCTCACTCCAGGCCACTTGGAGTGTGTGTGTATCTCTGTATGGCATAAATATGATCACCACAGTAACTTAGAAACAAGTAGGGTTTTGCAATATTTTTCTTGTAGCAGGTGATGTGGACCTCCACATGCCTGACCATAACTAGGCCTGCTGATGTCATCAAGTATAATATGTCCTAAACAGATAGTAACAGCAGACATGAGGTGTGGTGTGTGCATCATGTACTGTGATCTGTAGTGTGTACCATTAGATAGGTAAGTGTTCTAATCTACATACAGCCAACCTGCACTATGTGTGTGATGCTGTGTCCAGTAAACAGTAACTGGAAGTAGTGATATCTTCAATGTAGCCAGGTTTGTGTGTATGGCTGTTACAGCATTTTACATCAGCTTATGGAACCATAGGATGTTTGAACTTCACTAGCATAATGGGCAATCAGCCCTCACAGTCCTAGACAACTGTATACCCTTATTTACATGATCAGCACATATTGCCCAAGTCCAAGAGGGACAGAGGCAGAAGTCCTGTGGTGAAATGACAGTTACCCAGCCAATCATACAGATGGCATCTGATGAGGTGCACTGAGGTGCACTGTTTGCCATTAGGCAGGGTTCTGCTTCAAAGATGTGTTAAAGTCTGCTAGACAGATCTCTCCCACCAGCATGTATTACTAACATAACATTCTAGGTTAATGTCCTTAGAGTGAGTAATCCATGTACAGTGCCACCTACAGATATGCAGCATTTCCAATTAAGTAGGGTCACACATTGCCCCATATGCAAGGCAGAGCTCACTTCTGAATAGTCTATATGCCACAGGCTACAATTATACTGATTTCAGACAATCCCCATTGAATAGATACTGAGGATGTGAAGGTCCTTCATGAGGGACCATACTGATGTTTGCAGCTGCCAGTAATGCTTGGAAAGGTACATCACCAGATGGTCAATGAACTCAAATATTGGCATGCTGAGGGAGAGTACATGGAGATTATGAGTATATTACATATGATTCCCCATCTTATCACTGGGCAGACATGGTGATATCAGGTACATTAGGTGTAAACCTGTGTGTCCAGTCCTGTGTGCCCAGGTCTATCACATGTTGTGACTGATGTACTGCTTAGCAGGTACATAGGTGTTACTGATAGAAATGATCCTACATATATATTTGCATGTGGCTTATGGCCATTAGTATTGCAACAGGCATTTGCTCATTAATACCCTCTTGTAGGATATGGACATAACTCACAGACTCTATGAGTGTTCACAGTTTCCCGGCAGCAGCCAATATTGTCAGTCACAGACATTCAGTGTTCACTTGTATCATGGTTAAATGGATTCCAAGCAGTACAGCACCCAGGACTGAGCCCTGTTGAACACTGCTGCATACAGATCAGCTATTGGAGGCAGATTTCCCTATGTTGAGTATGTGTGCCATCACTGAGCCAGATAGTAATCCCTACAATGATATTACTGTGGATACCTAAGTGGTGCTTTTGTCAATGATGTCTGAGCGAGGGATGTAGTCACATGGCTTGGTTAAGTCCAGGGGGCTGTATGCCCTGATGTCCCCTCACCCAGGTCCTTGGTGACTACCTTGGACATGTCCACCACATTTAACAATCATGACTCTCTGTCAGAAATCCAAATTGTGTATAGTCAACTGTGTGTAGATCACATATATGTTTGTCGATCAGTTCCATGATGATTTGCCCCACAAACATACAGATATGGCTACTCAGCCAAATAGGTCTATAGTTCTGGTGGTCAGTGGATGCATCACCTCTGTGCAAGGGTATAAGGGGGTGCCATTGTCCAGTCATCTGAGGTGCAGCCAGTGATTACAGCATGATTGCAAGGGGTTCCCAGTGGTGTTAGTAATCCTTTTCAGATCCCATGTAAGACGCAGCCTGGGATGTTAGCATAACCAATAGATGCTGTGTATCCCCCATAGAGAGGCCACTTATGACCTGCTCTGTAGATATGGAAAGTTTGGCACAGGTTGTAGGAATGTCATGTGGCACATGTGGTGGGGACGGGAGTGAAATTGATGCAGAACCTGTGGGACAACAGATTAGCTATGAGTACAGATCCATTATATGTCATATCATTACGTACAAGTTCACCAACAATCTGGGCTTGTCCTCTGAGGTTACACATGTAACTACACTGTGTGTTGTGATTCTGCTTTGTGTGGTTGGCTAATTTTGTCACATACTGTTTCTACAGGATGTCACAACAACACTATGTGCTTTTTTAGCTGAGGAGGTTGTGCCTTCATTTTAGGAGGGCACCCTCACCCCAACTGTCACACAGCAATGTGCACCTCTTATTGTACAGCCTGTTAATGGCAGTTGTCCACCAGGCAGGTTTGCTGTGCCATGAGGACCCCGTGTTCCTCCTGTCAGGTACAGCTGAATCCAAGCAGTTGTACTGCTGCTTGCATAATGCATAGGTGTATAGCTCTGCATACTTCCCTGTCCCATCTGAGAGGGGTGGTGCAGTCAAGCTATGTAAACCATCCCATAGGAGGTAATAAATTGCATTGTTGAAATATATGTCTGTATTTTCTTCAAGGGGGGTTAGTTCTGATAGTTTTAATGAGAATGATCTGTAGTCAGATCTCATCTGGGAGGGCCTCACAGTGGGGGGGGGGGGGCTGCAGTGGCCACTCATATTGGTAAACACATGATGCAGTACTTTGGCTCCCCTTGTGGAGATGTCACGGCACTGCTCCAGGGCATTTTACTTAAGGACATGGATTAACCTTTGGGCAAGTGAGCTTCAGCATGACTAAGCAACACAGTTGGCGGTTACTTAATGCCTCCCCAAATCATGGTGTACTGATACATCTTGATAGAGACAAGTTCATCCAAATAAGCACAACATGTGTCTGGATTCGTGAAGCTGCTCCTGTAGCTGGCAATGACTTGATTAGGTGCCCTTCCAGTAGTAAATTGTACCTGCAGTGTCTCCGGGAAATCACATTGTTTCACTAAATCTGGATGTGTATCTATCCTTAATGAATATGTATACACCACCTGCATTACCTTGCACACTGTCAGTTTGAGGTCTGAACATATGGAAGGACATGTAGTCTGGTATGGCTGTGGTGCTGTCCACAGCCTTGAACCAGATGTCCTTGACTGCACAAATATCTGCATATTCCAAGGTGGGGACAGCTTCCACAGAGTGGTGTTCAGTGTTGCCATTCCCAGTGTGTAGCAGCATAACCATGATGTTGTATTAAGATGGTATTCTCATTGCAAGGTTTTCCCTCCAGACAGTGCCTATAAGATGCAGGGGTGAGAGATGAAGACCATCTCTTGTAAAGCATTGATGTCTGTTGAGCAAGGTATCTGAGACAGACATGTAGTAGATCCCCTTACAGTGACAAAACACTCTAAGGCAATTATTGACTTCCATCATTTTCCATGTGTATGGAGCCATCATCCTAGGTGAAGGTCAGCTGCAGCTGAAAGCTATACACATACCAGTGAGAGACACAAACTGTCTAAGCTCAGTCATGTGTCTGCATACAGTCTGGTGACATATGTCCCTAGTCGTACACATCTGCAGGAACTATGTCAACATTATACTAACTGATATTTCTTGAGTTGTGGCAATGTGTGCTATGGCATACTGTGTTAACCCATAGGCAGATAACTGTGATCTTTCCCATATGTAGCCTGTTGATGCAGACTTCAATGTGTCTCACGATGTAATAACCTATGAATAATAGGTGTGATTTTGTGTTTTGCCTCAGGTGTTTGAAATGTGAGGCAGTGGTGTATGCACTATTATGTGTACTGTGCTTTCAAGAGGCAGGCTTTTATGAGGAGTCTGTTGCTTGGGAATGTGTCTGGTAAGGAGCTGAACACATGCAGGTGCGTTTGATGTGGGTGTGGGTGGTGCAGGAGGTGAGCTGTGCATGTTGGTAAAATGCTTATTGCCATATATAATGACTGCTGTTGGAGACACCATGGAATCAAGATCTGAAATACAGTCACATCTGTCACACCTTGTGTTTGCGTGATATAGGAGTAGATGGGTGGGGAGACTTTTCACATCTCGTCAGCAGTCATTGATAGTGCCATTAGCAATACAGTCATGCTTGTGTGCATGTTACAGCATGCCATCATTAGGCAGTGTTATGACAGATGTGAAACTGTAACACGTCACCTTTATGTAGGTCCCCTAACAAAACACAGCACCTGACAATGTGCCATAGAATGCCTTGCCAGCCATGTGGACCTTGGATTGTCTGTAATCCTATCATCAGACTTGGTCCCAATACCATACCTACAAAGTAACACTGTGCAAGTCCTGCAAAGTTAGGGTCATGCTGCCACCCCCTTGGAGTTGACAACCTGACATACAGTGTTTGTAGGCACTCCTTGCAGTGATGATGTGGATGCCCATGCATCAATAGAGGACTTGTTCAACTTTGCTGACATTACATTGGCCTTGCAAGTGTACAGTGCCTGCCAAGCAACCGGACAGCACACAGGTTTTTGTGTGACATGATGTGGGAACACAGACATTTGTTTCAGGTACATAACTATACAGTATGACATGCTTAGGGCATGTGGCAGATGGACACACTTTGACCAAAGGTGGACAGCCCAACACAGTAGGCCTCACAGCCATGTCATGCAGATATCCACCATTAATCTTTTGAAGGGCAGGATGCATGACTTGCTATGAAAGTGTCACCTATGGTGGATTACTGCTGCTGTGCTGCTTGTTTCAGCAAGCCTGGACATATTTGTCACTGGACATTGCACATTATGTTGTGATACTGCAGCTGTGCTCCTAATTACCATCTTGTCAGTTCCCCAGTGACATACAAGCAACCCTGGAACAGAAGGCATAATACCTGCAAAAGCCAATGGATTTCCCAGGTTGCTAATCAGGGCATTTACCTGGAGAAGGGTATGCGAAGCCTACAGAACCTTTCATGATGTGGGATAACTATCTGGATGAACAAACAGACAGTGTTCTGCTTCTCATCATGAGCGTCATAGTTACGTTTTGCATGTGACGACAGAAAAAGTATCGGAGCATGGTATCCCATGTGAGAGTGGTTGTGGAGAGACTAGCATTAGTAGTTGCCAGGTACCAGCAATTCTTTGGACTCCCCTGCTTTCTACAGTCTTCACAAGGTAATTGTGCCCTTCCACTACACACCACTTGAGTAGTGTCCAACTGCAGAATACAGTAAAACCCCCACTTTACCTTTACAGGGTATACATATTACACTTCCCTAACACGTTTGTCTGTGCTCTGTACAGACACCTTGGATGACTCTTTTCTTGGCGCATGATGGAAGTAACTGCAATACTTAGTTGCACAAAGGACAACTAGCATGCAGTGCCAAGCAATGTCCCCAGATCTCTCAGTCATGTGATGTGAAACATCATTAAAGTAGTTAGCATGGATATGATCAGTAGCAATGTCGTACACCTACTGACACTGGACCAAGCACAGTTTGTTTTGCTCAAGGGCAGATCATACCTACCTACCCTAACTGGTGGACCTCATTGAGTGTTACACTATGAAATGGATGATGGGAATATGACTCCCTCCCCCTACCATGGCCAGACAAGGTATTTGACAATATTAGGCCAGCAGGTCTTGCTGAAAACTGTATAGGTTATTTACAGAGTGATATGACAGCTGGTGAATAGCCAAGTGTCTGATAGTCATAATCTGGGAAGGTAGCATTGCTTCAATGACACCAGTCACCAGTGGATTTCCCTCCAACATCATTAATAGAGTACCCCTTTTAGCCATTTCCTTCTCTGCAGTCACAGCCACTGTCAGTGGCCTCTGACTACATTAGCAGGTGACTGCATATCAAGGGCTGTCACTAAATCCCACACAGAACCAACAGTTATCCAGGATGGTCTGAGACACACATTCAGTTTTTGTCAGAGCCACTGACAAATAGTAAATGCCAAGGACTGCAGAATACTATCCTTTGATAAGTCATCCACCCCAGGAGAATATAGTAGTGTCCACACAATGCACACAGTTGAGCCATTATTCATGGACTTATGGACACAGAGAGTAATGTAGCCTTTGACTTTCACTGGTTGGTAAGATGTGGGGATCCATTCAATTTTTTACAACCTATACAGAAAGGTATGGCATGTAAATCCCCAACTGTCATTGTCATACCGTATTTGGCACTCATCACACCTATCATTGAGTGTGATAGCACCTTTGCTATGTCACTACACAGGCATATCGTACAACTGTAGCAGCCACACAGGTTTCATGGTAAACCTATACACACTGTAGAAAAAATGTCCTCTGCAGTCTGTGTCAGGACCGTACATGTATTGTCTGTTATCAACATGCTTTGGAGGGGATGTGTATGGCTGCCATACAGGGAGGAGTCAGATCCCACTGTGTACCTCCCACTTATCCAAGACAGGACTAACACATGTATTACCTGTTCTACGCACCTACACCATCACTGTGGTATAAATAACACACGCTGGAGAGACAGATATGCAACACAGACACTGCACCCTATATGTAACAGGCTCCCCATGCATGTTAAGCACACGTCTGTTGTAACACACATCATGTGCAAGTTACACAATGGGATGCAGAACAAGACAATCACAACTGGTGTAGGAAAAATGTCTGTAATGGACACAGGACATTTGTAGATGGGTCATCTCCATCACTACAGCTTGTAGATGTGTTAGCTCCTGAAACCCTGGTGACTCTTATCAAGGGTATCAAACTTTTTCATAGATTAGGGATGCTTGAGTACACTGAATGATGCCATTGTCCTTGTTAGCCTGTGATACACATATGAACCTATGGAGCCATGCACCTATAGTGCTGTACTTTGCTTTGACATGTTTCGTTTGTGCTGACATTCCATCCTGTGCTGTGATGTCTATGGGTTTATTGCTGCTGTGTATCCATAGGTGTCCCCTACAGACTCCTGAAACTGAAACATATCAATAGAATATAAAAATACAAAAATGTCACCAAGAAGTAAATGCTCTTTGTGCAGAAAAAATAAATCCAAATAAGCATCAAACAGCAGAAGAGCAAACAGAGCTTTAACTTAAAAACAAGTCCACACGCGTTGAAATATACAGAGTAAATTGATTTAATACCCCTGTTACTATACTCTCCCTCGGCAGCATATCATGATTAATATGCATGGCGCACTGCCGAGAGGAAAACATGGCCATGCACACAGGTTCATTCCATGTAGGCTCTACATGGAGCCTACATGGATTTTATTGAATCCTGCAGAATGTCTTTTAAGTAGCTTGAATAAAAAAAAGTTGCAGAGAGTTAACTCCTCAATTATTGTGTGCTAATGTAGCAAACATCAAAAAGATATTCTCAGGTAGGGGAGTTTATTTACACACTATGCTTTGCACACACTCTGAACTTGGTAGGAAAAGACTTCATTGATCAGGAGTTATATGTATTTATTATATGATAACCAGCTAAGTCAGGTGGTTCTGAGATCATTTTCAGCATTATCTCAGGCCAATGTCTGACAAAAAAGTAATACAAACATTACAGAATTGCATAACAGAACATAATATAGACGATAGTCAACATCTTAAGATATTTCACATCAGGAATATGTACAAATCTTTTAGCTGCATCATCAGAAAATAAGTTAGATATGGCAATACTTAGGATTTTTTGTATATACAATGCTGGGAAAGCAAATGTTAACAAACAAATGAATGACTACATTTGAATAGAGATATGTGAGAAAAAGAAGCCTAATTACAAAAATTATGTCTTGCATCACTTAGGAGGCCATATGCAGACAGTGCTGAGCTGAGGCAAGCTGTGTTTCTAAGAAGGCAGAGGAAAACAATGTATCAGAGAAAGAGTTTACAGTAGATGATACACACAGAACAGCAGATCGAGAGCTGAGAGAAATTAAAAGGGTACAAGACACTGCTGTGCTGCTTGTATTTATGAGGATCACTAAAGTAAACAGGCATTCTTCTGGAGGAATGTTTGGGATCAACGCAGGCGTTCTCCTAGGATAAATAGAAAAAATGTACTTAGCAATTTGTACTTAAATGACAGCAGTATGCATTTAAATTACTTAAAAAATATAGTCAACTATCATATTAATAGATCCGGCTGTTTGACAATGCTGTTAATGGAACTTTTACTGGCAATTAACCAACTAACATGTTTGCTTTGGTGAAGCTGATTAACCCATGACAGCTCATGGGATTTATATGAATCAACCAAACTGAGTAAGGTGAACCTATCTAACTGCCTAGTATGCATTTAAGTTGTTTGCATATGAAATATATCTGACCAGTCTGTACTTACAAGAATCTGTACTATTCATTGGTGGTAGTACATGTGTGCAATGCATTTCATTGGCTTTACACTTTATTCTCATACAGGGCACACCTCTTAACTGACCCTGATTTTGACTGAAGTTCTAGCTCTCTCCCTATTAATCACTCCTAAAACTGAAGAATTGTAGGAGAAAAGATGTTAAAGTGCACTTAATAAATAATGACAGCAATTAGAGTTATATACTTCTTTTCTTCAGAAAATGCATATTAATTCACATTCTCTCAATTCTATAATGTTTCAAGTTAATAGTACTAATATTTTGAAAGTGTCCCAAATTATTTCTAGATTTGTCCCTAATTCTGTTGAGATGTGTCCCTGACTGTTTAAGAGCTATGATACAGAGATATAATGCCCACTAAAGATTTCTTTAAATGATGAAATTAATTGTGATTGTACCAATGATACTATCATTTTAATATAAAGTACAAAAACTGAATGTAGAGCTCTTTGTGATAACTCTAGTAATACTCACAGCAGTCCTTCCATGTCTCCTTTTTTGCAATTCATGTAATTTGATTTCCTGCTGATTTTAAAATAACATATGGCCTAAATGTTAAAGATTTTAACATTTCTTCCATTGCCTTATGCTAGTTTAGTGCTATTCATATCCATAGTTCTTATTTATTAGCCATTAAATCTAAAGTTGCAAACTAATTTAGGCTTTTCATTATTACCATCTTAATGGAAATTGTAATAGCCTATTGACTATATTTAGTCAATAGCCCATTTATTACCTTCCATGAATGACTGTTCAGTTAGAAAAAAAATAATCTGATTATCCCTCCAGTAAACATCAGCATAAATGTCTTTTGGAAAATGAAGCAAAGTTCATATAAATGATCAGTGTGAAAGGAATGCATTTATTTCTAGTGGTTCTGCTGTCTGTGACAGCAGTATCCTGTGGCAGCTTGTAAAGAATAAGGCATTTACATATTAGTGGAAAGAGATGAGGTCTGCTTATTTTTAAATGGGTCATCTGGCTGGGGTAAATGCTGTGATCAAAGGTTGCTCTGCATAATAACGAAATATGTGAGGCATAGCAATTTGCATGGCATTTCATCTGTATACAATTTATCACCCACTTTGTAAAAGCAAAACTGAGAAAATGGAAACTGCAATGGGATTGACTAAATCTGCCTACTGCTTTTTAACAGATTTAGCTGCATATAAGTCCGTAGTCTATAGACTTCACCTCTATAATGAAGTTTAAACGTGTGATTTAGTTCATTTATTGAACGTACTATTGGCACAGATGATATTAGGGGGATTGCAGTTTTCATTATTCTTCATTTGATTACATTTTAATTTACTTATATGTTCATACAAATATAATTTTCTTATTTTTTTTAATTTGAGCATGTGATTTAAATATTAGAAATTAATATGGTTTGGGGCATATTTATACATGCAAGCACTTTTTAAAATTTGTTAAACACCATATGTCCATGCAAGTATAATGAAAAGGGACATTAACAGCATTTTAAAGGTTCATAATACAATACACATATCACAGTATTTATTTTGTTGTAGCAGTGAGTACCATGTTAAGGTAGCGTGCCTGGTAATATTTAATAGATAACGGTAAAATAATATGGTCACCTTAGTAATCATAAAGACAATGACTAGGAATTAGGCTACTCCTCTAGGCAATACGGGTGTGTGTGTGTGTGTGTGTGTGTGTGTGTGTGTGTGTGTGTGTGTGTGTGTGTGTGTGTGTGTGTGTGTGTGTGTGCGCGCGCACAACAGCTAATCGTGTTGCCCATAGTCATATTATTCAAAGTTTGGATTTATTTAAATTTCATTCCTTTGCACACAGCACTACATTTTAATTTGGTTTAGAAGAGACAGATTACTAAAATATTAATTACACACTTAAAATATTATCTGTCTATGAAATCTTGCAAATGGAGAATGCCTTCTGCAATCATTCACAAATGCAAGTATTTTAAATTGTTTACCAAGAAGGCGTAAAGCTATGCAGTCAGGTTTATGGATCAGTCATCAGTCCTGCAGGAGGACATAAAAACACAAAGCTTATTCATTACATTGCCTTCTGCTTTCCTGCACATATGCCTGAGCCACTGTAATCTGTTCTCTTTGAACTTCTCTGTAACTGGAGCTTTTTGGGCTTCTGCTCTGATATCCTCATTTCAACCTTACTTTTCAGTTTCTTTAACATTCTTCTGTCATATGCTGCCCTCGACACTCTCAGCCACGTGTCTGCAGCCTCTCTGATTCTACATTTGACCTCCTCATTCAGATTTCCAATCTCCTCAACCATCCCTCCCAGGTAGTTGAAGCTATTAATCTGTTCCACTATTTCACATCTATCTCAATTCTCAACTTCTTTTGATTTCTGTAATTTGCTGCCATTACAACTGTCTTATATGTACTCACTTTCATCCTGTGTGTCTTCAGCTTTGCTTTCCATTCCTCTGTCATTTGCTGAAGTTCTTGATGAGGGTCTGCCTGTAATGTCATATCATCTTCATACAGCAGCTTTGTTGATGCACAAAAAAGCATGCATCAAATATGCAGACATATGACACAGTACATTTCTGATGAGTGTGCTGGGAAAAACAATGCCAGAAGAAGGGCTGTTTGCTAGTGCTGGGCCATTACATGTGTAGAATCTGAAGATTAAAACAACAAAGTTATAATACGATTTAGAGTTCTGATACAAGGAGTATGTTACCTGAACTGAAATGAGGGACGCAGACATAATCGAATAGTTTTACATGTATTTACTGATATTTAAGGTGAAAAGGTCACCATATAGTATACTGTGTTGAAACTAATATGGCCTGAGGTGTCATATTATAAGAATGTGCAGGCATATTAGCATATATTTATGCATCAGGATAAAGACTTAGTCATTCAGGTCTGCCTTGTAGTTAGCCATATGCATCTCTGCCTTCACGTTTCTTCTCTTTATTCCACCCATCCCAGCAAAAAGCTCTATTTAGACCTACTGTGTAATGTGTCCTCCATGAAAGCTTTTCAGGGAATACCAGCAGAAATAAAATTTGAATGTTGATTTCATATTTTCTAGCTTTCCTTTACAGTTTTTGAACACATTCTTTGCAGGTCTGTCTATAATATTCATCATCTCTCAAGTAGTTTTGTATTACTTTCTTGTCACGTATCCTCTTTCAGCTCTCTTTGCATCTGCATTGGGTTTATGTCCCTTTTACCTCTCTACTTTTTTAACCCTCCATTTACTCACTGACAACCAATTTGAGGTCTTTCAGCAGTATCGTTCTTGGAAAGGAGCACTATTTGAGAAGGAGACACTTTTTTATTGAGAGCACTACATGCAGTGGGTGTAAGTGTTTGACCCTGTGTTCTATTTCTCCTCAAGGATGTCAGCTTGTAATTATTTTCTACTTTAAAATTAATCCTGGACATTTTATCAGGTGATTGGTGGTACAGTGCTCGGTAGGCACTTCACTGTGCCTTGTTATAAACTGAGATGCTCACAGAAATCACTCTCATCAAAAATGATGCATGTGTTGACATGTTATGAGTGCGTCTAGCAGGGCTATATGAGAATAGAGACAGACTTGTAAGGCATGCCAGTTTTTTTTTTTTCATTCGGTATAAACTATTAACCTAAGCACTGTTGTGTAATTATTTTGACGCTAGTACTAAGTTGTAGAACTATCTTAGGGAAGTATATGCCAACAGATTGTTGGGGTCTATTTTGCAATACAGTCTGCAGTTTATATTTTGAGAGGAAGCACTAAATGTTATTAACAAGTACCACACAATTTGTTCAACTTTTAAGCAAGTCATTTGGCTGCTTTGAATTATGTACAAATACACATCACATCAAACATCATGGAATTTTTACATTTTGTGTGTCATTATTTGTGGAAATTCAGGATTACCCTTCAGCAGATATAAAGCTGATTGGTAAAATAAGGTTGCTCTAATTGTTTTTTATAGGCACATGTATCTGACTCAGTCATAGGTTTATAGGTTCACAGATGCATGCTAAGCTAATGACCACTGGGGCCTTTACAAGCCTAACCATGCAACCCAAATGTAACCCACAAGTTATTGTACCTTAGATGTTATTTTAAGGGGTGTATTCCAGTTAGGGCATGATTTAATGTCTATCTCTGTCTATCAGAGACATAGGTGTCATACCAGGAATGACTTTCTGATTTTACATCCACTGGCCAATGGTTACTATTGAATACAGTTGGGGAAGGGCTCTACTTCACATGGATGAGAAGCTGATTCCAGAGAATGGAGATTCTCTGAGATACATTCATGTCCCTTCAACATATTTTACTTAAGTAGAAAGCAAAGTTTAAATTCTTAGATCTAGTAGCTCTTTTTCCATTCATTTTTGTGGATATGTAAAAGCCCCATCAGAGCAGGATCCAAGAATGCCTTGCATACCAGGCAGAAATTGCCTCTAAACAGTCTGTAGGAAACAGAGTATAGAGATAGGGCTGTTCTCTGCATAGGACATTGTGTTTCTGCCCTGTATTCTTTTTATGAGAACTTCTGTGGACATTCTAGTTGTTGCATGTGCCTGGTCCGTTACATACTGAAGGAGGGCATTATACTCAATGATGGGCCTGATGAGGACTAAGTATATTGGCACAATGACTTCCCTGGACCAAGATGCCGTGCTCTTACTTATAAGGTGAGTGATATAGAATGATTTTCTTGCCATGTTAGACACATATTGGTCAAAAGCTAGGTTATTATCTGCATGAGTTCCCAAATCCATGACTACTGTGTCTACTTTTATGGGTGTTTTATCAATGAGGTAGTTTCCCTGGGTGACTGACTTTACAAAATATACTATTTTGTATTTCTTGATATTGAGTTTTAAGCTGTGGCTTTGGCACCAGACATTTGTCTGTGTTAGACCTTTCCGTAAGATGCTAGCATATTGGGGAGGGGGGTTCTATAATTGTTCCTAGCCTGCAATCATCTGCAAACTTGGTTAGCAAGATGACATTGGCATTGACTTTGAAAAACAGATGCCAAAGAAGAATGGACCCAGCACAGAGCTCTGGGAGACTCCACTGGTGATTGGCCTCTTTGTGGGGGTTGTCTATCCAGTCCTAACTTATGGTTGCTCTTGGCCTGCAATGCTATCTTTACCTCAAAATTTGCTTTGCTGTACTTAATTAGTCCTCTTTGTTGTCTGTTTAGTTTGATGAGAGTGTTTTTATTGTTTTTGGTGTTACACTTCGTAATTTTGGCTATGACTTCTTTTTCTTTTGTTACAAAACCTGTTTAAGTTTGGATCCTGTGAGGGTGGTTTGCTTTTTGAGTTAGTTTTAGGCTTGCTTCTGGTAGGTAGAGCAGCCTTTTTGCAGTCATTGACATGGTTATACAGAGCTTATGTGAATAATTCCATTTAGCCTGCTATGTTATCTGGATTTGGAGGGGCTTGAAATCTTGACTGATTATCACTTAATTACAGCTAGTTTGTCTTGGAATAGTTTCTAACTCTTACAGGATTTGCTGAGGTTAGAGAATTGATTCCTATTTTGAAGGAGACTGCTTTGTGGTTTGACCTTACCAAATATGACATGACACTGGGTGGAGTGCAGCATTCTCCCGTGTTTGTGAATACCAGGCCTAATATGTTTGTAGATGTATACACTAATTGGTCCAGGGTGTTTTTATTTACAAAGTCTAGGAATCTCTGTGTCTGCAAATTTAGGATCATGTAAGATTCCCAGTTTACAGAGGGATAATTAAAGTCCCCCATAAGTATGGCATTTGGTTGAATGGTGAATGCCTCCAATAAGTCTAAATATGAGCTATGGGTTTCATGGGACATAGATGGTGATCTATAGCTTGCTAGTATATGGTATGATACTTTGTCTATGGAAATCTGGACAAGGAGGAACTCCAGTGCATCATCCTATTTAACAAATGTAGAGTTATTCTTTATGTTGATATAGGTCAAGACATCTCCACCTTTAGTCCCTGCCTGCACAGTTGTTGGTCTAAATATGTGAAAGGCACTGAAGCCTTGGCACTGCTGGGGTACTCTCTGTGGCTTTAAACCATGTGACAGTAACTCCACAGATGTCTGCATTCTCCGAGATGGGGAGAGTTTGAGGAAATGTAGCTTCTTATTTAGACTCCAGGCAAGGAGCAGTAACATCTTTAGACTTCCTTGGGTAGGTTTTGCTATGTTAGAAGGTTTTTCAATTTGGCATTACCTAAAGAAAGTCTTTACTGGGAAGGACAATGTTTTAGCAAATATCCCAAAGCCTAGTAAGACAGGTGCAGATCATCCTTGGCTAAGCAATGTGATTTGTTAACCATGTCTTCCCATGCTGACAAAAACTGTATCCCTCTAGAAGGACACCAAAAACAAAGCCGATTATTAAAGTCAGTCATCAACTGTTCTTATTGTGGCATCCGCCTTGGTATAAGTAGAATGCTGCTTATTGCCAGGCACATACCAGCCTGAGAAACATAGTCTGGGAAGCTTCATAAAGTCTAGGGAGGTGTGCTTCAGGTCATTTACACCTACATGGACTATGACTGAATCATATTTGTGCCTGTGGTGCAATGACTTTCAATATATTAATAACTTGTGAATCCTGGCTCCTGATAGGCAACTAACTGTTTATTTTCTCCTTGTTCAGCCTGGTGAGTGAGGCATCAGAATGTCATACAATAGAGTCCCCTATGGCAAGAGTTCTGGGTAGTGTATTGGCTTGCCTTATGGGCTCGGTAGTTGAGACTCCACTGGGTGTGGCTGTATGTGCAGTGTTAGGTATTGTTTCTGTTGAATTCTTTCAGGTTTGCATATGATAGTTTTTGCAGGTATAATGTCTGGAAGATATATGGGGTTTGGGAAGTTTGCATATAAATGCCTCAGCATAATTAGGTCTATGTGTGGTATGCATACTACGTGTGGTGGGTATAGTGTGTGTTTCTGACAACCATATTGTTATTATAAGCGTCTGTACATGAGAGTTTTGTCTCTAGAGACAATGCATATATACATCTATCCCATACTGTTTTTGTTTCTTTGAGGATTACATAGTTGTCAATAAACATTAGACAATTGTTACATTGTCTCAGTATTCCCATATCCACCAAACAGGCTGCAAAGTAATTGGAAAAGTGCATATCCATGATGTCGGGTCCTTTATTGAGTGAGCTACTAGGGTGTGGTGAATGAAGGGTTAATAGTGAGATGACTAAGGGTTTCTTTGGGGCTGTGGACTGGGGTCACCTATATAATACTAAATTCAATGCAGAATGCTCCTTAACATGCAAACTAGATGGTCTATGCTACTGCCAGTGCGCAAAGTAGGTGCTCTACACTCACCGAGTTACTAGTGCAGTTTCAGATGTTGTTTACTAGACCGAATCTCATTTCTCACTCTCCGCATATCTACAGGGCACCGCTAACCACTGCTGCATGATGAGTGTGATACACAAAAATGTGCCAGATTTACAGATTTCATCCAATATTGTCAGAAAAGAGAATTCAAGCTGTACAAAGTCTCAAAGTCTATTAGACAAAATATTTCCATTATTTGGATGACATCTGTGTTTTTGGATGGGCGATAAGGAAACACCAGTTTCATTAACTACATCAGTGGGACCACTGACTTTTTCCAGTTCACCCATGCCTGCTCTGTGGACATTATGAACTATTTGGACGTGACAATAGACACCTCTGAAATTTTTTTTTATTTCTAACATTTTTAGGAAACCCACTTTTTCCAACTCCTACTTAGATTATAACAGCAGTCCTCCTAGTTTTAAAAAAAAAATGGTTAAGGGTCAGATCATTAGATTCTCTAGAATGATGTCCAATGACTCACTGTTTTTGAAAGAGTTTTACAAACTGACTAACATGTTTCCTGACAGAGGACATCCACCCCAGATGTTAAGTAGGATCAAAAGTGCTGTACTGCCAAGGAGAACAGATAGGTTATTTCCCATTTTTGGGAATTAATGACAAGGCAAACACTTCCAATATTAACACTAGACAGAACAACAAGAATTTCACTAGGGCTATGATCCTGAGGTACAGTTCTATTGGTAGGGATGTTAAACTAGTTATTCAGAATAACTGGAACATTTTAAGACAGACACCAAATTGTTTGAATGTCTTAGCAACACACCCTGTATTACATAAAAGAGGGGTCACGTGTGTGTGTGTGTGTGTGTGTGTGTGTGTGTGTGTGTGTGTGTGTGTGTGTGTGTGTATATATATATATATATATATATATATATATATGTGTGTGTGTATGTGTGTGTGTGTGTGTGTATATATATATATATATATATATATATATATATATATATATATATATATATATATATATATATATATATATATATATATATATATATATATATATACACACACACAGAGAGAGAGAGAGGAAAGCTGACTTATGACTGAATTTGATTTCACACTTAGATTAATGATTGTGCTGGCATGTACACAAGGGTACAGAAAGCTACAGTTACTTAGAATAATCACCATTAGAGGATGAACATATCATCTCTCAAAACTTCATAAGGTTGTACATGATACTAGCCCTACAGTGTCAAAATCAGCTGCATGATACATGATACTAGCCCTACAGGATCAAAATCAACTGTATGCAAAGTCTTATGTTTAAATTTGATAAGGTCATAGTGCCAAAAAATTTCACAGAATTAATATATGCAAAGCTATAGGTATTTTACTTAAGAGCAGAGAAATGCAAAGAGCGAGCATATAATGTGATGTACTAACCAGGAATATCAGGATGGTTTGAGGAGATAGTTCAGAACTGTGTAGTCTTTGACAAATATGACCAAAATATTCCAGGAGATATATAATCTTTCATAGAACAAGGTTCAGATAGATCTACTATAGTATGAGAAAGAGCACTTTTTGACATGTGGTTATTACTACTCAAAAGATTGAGAAGTAGTAAATTTAGGAGATACAACAAGTATTGTCAAAGTGCTTGAAAGTATATTTGCTAGAAATGTGATTCCTGAAAAGCTCACTTTTGTTTTGAGTCAGTCTTCCTGCCATCATCCCTCCTTCTGGCCTGTGGCCCCTTCATTTCCACTTCACCAGGGGAGAGACCCAGCTATGAGGACCATCATTTAGGCAGCCATCAGGATTTTACCTTGTGGTGCTTGTGCCCTACCCTTTGGCGACTGACAGGCATGCTGACTAATGTAAGTGGCCTTTCAATGTGCCCCCTTTGAGGTATAACATACACATTTCCTTATATTCTCTTCCCAGGATGCTGCAACCTTCTGGAGGATCACAAATGAAGTAGCTTTGCATGATATTGATTCGCAACCCTAGTCCAATCACTGCATGTCTTTCTGCCATCCACAGCTGGATCCAGTGATGTAGCAGAATGACTAGCACCCTCATCTGACATAGGTGACCAGTATGCCACTCATTTTTAAAATGGCTTCTACAGAACTCAAGCTGCTACTTGATCTTGAGTTGCCTGGATCATAATCAGGGCTTCATCTGTCTATGTCATGGAGGCAGGTCTGTCACCTTAATTTCTAGTAACAGTATACATTTTGTTTGTGGTTCCCTCCTCTTTTTAAAAATAACATCTTCTGCTAAGTAATTGCTGATATCTTGTGTTATGGCATGTATACGAAGGAAAATGTGAAGACAAAAGTATGTGTCACAGATATTCTCACTGTTGTGATGATATTAGATTTCACTTTTTAGCAGACAGGAGTGAATGCCAAACTGCAGAATGTTTCTCAGGAACCTCTTTGTAGCTGAAAAGTAATTGAGGGTAATACTGAAACAGTGAACAGACTATGGGACATTGTAACAGTGGAGATGGAGACTGGTAAGGGTAAATAGACTGCAGAGAACGTCCTAAAAAGTGTAGGCTAGAGTTGGGGTACTGTACAGAGACAGAGTAACTCTGGGCAAGATACTGCTAACCACAACATGAGAGGTCTAGGCAAATGAATAGCATGAACACTGCTAAAAATAAAACTTGTTTTTTTAATATGAATGTTGAGAAAGATAAAATTTGGATAGCAGATTGAGAAGTACTGCAAAAACTTCCTCTTTGGTTTTTGTGCACTCCTGCCTTGTGGAAAGTACAGGCATGCTGATTCGTATCTGTGCAGGACTTCTTTTGAAACAAAACATTCATTTTAAAATAATCAAACATTAGCATTGATTTTTCTGGACTATTGCCAACTACCCAGCCAGAGGATAGTAGCACACATTGTGCATTTATGCCATTGAGTGGCAAGTTGCACACAAAGATAATAGAACAACAGATTGTGTATCAAACTACATTTTCAGAAGAGTATGAAGTACAAAACGGTAATGTGTAGCTTGATTGACTGATTGATGGTAATTCTCACTGACTAACTAGTAAATCAAGCATCTTATGGGGGACAGGGCAAAAATATGATGCAAAATCAGGGTTGTTCAGCAAAATGGGTTCCTATTACATTGTCAAAAGACAACAATGTCGAACGCACAGAAGAGCGAAACTGGCGGATATCGACATTCAGATTGTGGGATCGCAGTACAGTGAAGATTGGAGTATTTGCCCTTTCCTCACTGTAGTGCGATCTTGGAGTTGGTATATATATTTAGCGGGGGGGCCCCCCCACAGTAAAAGTTTCAATATTCGGCCGTTTCGCTCTTCTGAGCATTCAAAATTGTTGTCTTTCGACAATGTAATATGAACCCCAGCAAAATCACAGCATTTCAAAGGTATGCCCTTAATGTGTATATTTCAAAGGCAGTTTACTCAGTTTTTTCTCATCCTTTATCTTTTTTGCAAATAACTGTTTCTCTGTCTGACTGTAAATTTTTACTGAATCTGAAAATCCCCACTCCTTCTACCCCATTTCCACAGTAATACATGTATTCATATAAAAACTACTAACCTTCTGGGCTGAATGCTGAAATAAACACTAGTTGTGATTTCTGTTCTTTTTGCACCAAAATGGTGATTTAACCATTGTTTACATGCTTTCCAATGCTGTGCTTCCACAAGAAAGAAATATGCTTCCCATATATGATAGAAAGGGGTTCTACTCTTTTGCAACATCACTACATAACACATAAGCCAGAGGAAGAAACTTTTGCCTGTGCAGGGACAGGAGGACAGTGCAGTTAATTAAAACTTTTTTTCGGCCTGAAACTGTTCATCATCCAACTTCACTTTTAGGAACAAAAAGGTAGATATCCTAACTTTCTTTAAGCAGAAATATGTGACTGGGTCTGAAACTATGCCAGAAAATAAGATAAAAACACTGCTTGTAGGGAGTGAATGCTCTGTTGTAACAGCCAAGTAAAGTATATCAGAAAAACAGAACCACAGAGCAAAACAATGAAGGAGCTCAGAATACTCGTACACTGTCCCATAAAACGCAAAGCGTCAATCACAGGCAAACAATACTCCACTGTTGTAGAAGGATAAAAATAGGATTTTATTAACAGACAGGGTAGCGCTTTCGCTAAATAGCTTCTTCAGCCCTATATAACAACAGTCCACATCTAATCCATTTAAATACTCAAAAAGGCGCCAACCTAAAAAATCATTTAAAGGTATACATGCTCTAATAGCAAAATACCAAAGTTACTCACAATACATAAAATGACAGTCAAGTATCCACTTACATAAAATGTCAACTTACATAGAGGTAGTATATAAAAATATATTAAAACTTTTAAAAACTGCAATTAATAAATGAGTGTATATCTAACACAGCAAAAACATATTTGTTAAACTATTGTAAAACAACAATAATTGTTATAAAGTACTTCAATTGTGTTTGAGTCTCCTCATTTTCAAGAATGGACGTAATGGTACTTTACCATTAATCCCTGGGCTAACATCAGCTCTAAACTTGATTATCCAATGTGTTTCCCTGGCTTCTGTATAATTCTTCACATCGCCCCTCCTACAGGTCCTATTTATCTGTTCTAACACCCTGAATCTAAACTGGTGTTGCAAACCATTCTCAGAGGTATGTTTGGCAAGTGCATTGTGTGTATGTACCTTTCTGGTATGATATACGTGCTCACGTATCCTGTCCCTCAAGCAGCGATTCGTCTTGCCAACGTAAAATGCTGTACAGGCTGCACAGGTAGCTAGGTACACCACATCTTTAGACATACAATTCCCATGAACACGTATAGTGTGTGAATCAAGAGAAGTGGGATGTACAAAAATAGGATCCATTAAAATGTATGAACAAAAATTACAGCTATTGCACTGTGACATATAATATTCCTGTATAGGGGAGATGTGATGTATAGGTTGTGGATAGCAAAGTAGCCGTTTTAAATTCTTCTTGTTACGATAGATAAACTTGGGTCTGTCCCCAGTAATCTCCTTAATCTTAGGGTCTACAGACAAAACGTGCCAATGTTTCACAAAAATATCCTTAATAGGACCTATGTCCTTGGTATAAGAAACTGGAAAGACAATACGTTGTTGTTGTCCACTAAAATCAGTAAAACTATTACTTGTTGGTTCACTGTTTTTATAACAAGCAATCGCTCTATCTGAAAAGTATGGGGTAGCTCCAGTCATCCTTAAACTATCAGAATCATTCAAGCCCTTCTCTATATCTATTGTACTATAACCCCGTTCCATTAATCTATCTTTCAAGTCACTTAAATCCTTCTCATAAGTATATTCATTAGGTGTATATCTGGAAGTACGCATTGATTGTCCACGTACTATATTTCTATATATAAACCCAGGATGCATACTGTGCCGGTGCAAGAAGGTATTCCTATGACATGGCTTGCGGTATAACCCAGTATTGATCAAACCACTTGCAAGTTTCTCAACATAAACATCCAAGAATGGAATCCGAATATCAGACCATTCCATTGTGAAATTCAAAAACTCTACTGCGGCATTGACCTCACCATGAAATTGTATCAATTGAGCAGGTGTCCCCTTCCAAATCAGGAAGAGGTCATCCACGAAGCGCCTATAAAATGGCACAAAATCCTGATACATCTGATTGCAAAACAGGAATCTATGCTCCCACTCAGCCATGACTAGGTTGGCGTAGCTATTGGCACAAGACGTGCCCATAGCTACGCCATCCCTCTGAAGGTATAGCTGTTCCTGGAAACAAAAAATATTGGAATTCAAAACCGTCTCCAGCAGGCAAAGAGTCAGGTCCATATCTGATATGGACACTGTAGTTGTTCTCCTCAAATAAGCACCCACCATTTCTATACCCAGGGCATTAGGTATCACCGTAAACAGTGATTGGACATCCATCGTGACCCATATCAAATCCTTGGTGTTCAAATCTGTTTTAACATATTGATATAGGTCAAGCAAAAACTGTTTCGTATCTTTAAGTATATGGATGCTGCTATCTACTATAGGTCTAAGTTTGCTCTCTACATAAATGGAGAGGGGTTCCGTGGACCAACCTCTCCCTGCCACTATGGGTCTCATTGGTGGGTGAAGACGATCTTTGTGAATTTTGGGGAGGCCTTGTATCAAGGGTAAGAGGGGATGTGAGACAAAGAGAAACTCAAAGAGATTCTCATCAATGATCTCATTCTTTAAAAAATCCTGCAACAGGGACTGTATCCTAAATATAATGGCATCTACTCTGTCATCTGTAACCAATTCATAGCTCTTTACATCTCCTAACATTTGCCTCATGTCATATTGGTATCTATCAGTGTCAAAGACAACAATCCCTCCTCCCTTGTCTGCTGGGCGTATGGTAATATCACCATTCCGGCGTAAGAGGTCTAACGCTCTCCTTTGATTGAATGTGAGATTATACTTATACTTATGTGAAGTGGAATGGGAATCCTGATACTTATACAGTTCATCCTCAACCAACTTACTATAAGCCGCAATTAATGGATGAATGGGTGGTATGTATGTGCTGGGTTTCCTTAGGGGATAAATAGGTGGAATATCTGTACCATTAAACTGTACCTTCAACGAAAGATTTCTAATAAACAACTTAAAATCTTTTAGCGTGTCAACGTTATTACTCAACATGGTAGGTATAAAAGTAAGTCCTCGTGATAGAACCTGCAACTCATCAGTATTTAACACATAGCTAGAAAGATTAAACACTAGGTCAGTTGTCTCCCCTCCCACATTTTCTTTATACTCCGATTGGACTGTAAATCCGGTGAAAACTTCCTTTTCTGTCGTCCTCTGCTGGTCGACCGCGTCCTCACCTCTTTGGTAAAGGACCGAATTGGAAAAGGATGTTTACTATCAAACGAGTGCATCGGAGTAGGGGGTACATTCACAATATCAGTGTTACCTCTATTAATATTCATATTTTCTCTACTGATATTAGAGGGACCAACCTTACTACCAATCGTGGTCTTCCTCCTAACCACGGGTTCCTGTTGTACAGACCTAGTCTCATCCGTTGTATTAGCATGAACATCAACTCTGTCATTATTAACCAATGCAATATCATCCACTTCTAAATTATCAGTGACTACATCAGACACATTAGAAATAACTATATTAGCATTCCTAACAGTATCAGCTATGTCCAAAGTGCTAGTATCAGGTACTATCAAATTGTCAGAGTCAATGACTTCACCCAAAGGGGTTAAAATATTACGTCCAGTGTCAATTTGTGTATGTGTGCGGCCATTAGTTACATTATTTCTCGGCCACATAAAGATCTGGCCCATTTTGAAGTCATTACTGTCCCTCTGTAACTTGGCCCTTTTCTGGTTTAATACACGTCGCTCATACTGTGTTACGTTATCTAATAACAGTTCAAGTGCACGATCTACAGCTGAGGCAGGAAACTTAGCATAGATCGCTACTTGTTGACTATGTATCCCTTGCCTCAGTGCTTCCTCCATAGGTGTAAAAAACTTATTCATCAACCTCATATAATTGAGGCTAACCTCGATATTTAACTGCTGCCACTCATAAAGCAGTTCAGGATATAAGGTTGCTGTAGTCGGCATCTTTAAAACCCTGAGACCTCTGGGGACCAAGCGGCGTTGTATGCAGACCTCGAAATGTTGGCGTTGTGTCTGCATCCGTTTCATTTTAAACAGGTCAAATTCCAACTTTTCAACGGCCAAACGTAAATCTTCTCTATTGTAAACCACATTGTCCACGATAGAATCGGAGTTCTCCTCTGTAGAAAACGCATCCAATGGATTGTATTCTGCTCTCAAACAGTCCACCATGCGAGCAGAAACCGGACGTGACATCACTGGTTCCTCTTGACGATCCCGTATCGTATAGGGTAACTCAATCTGTTGCTGTGCCCCCTCGATCATGCCTCCGTCCAAGCCAAGCAAGCCAAACGATAAAAAAGATAAAAACACTGCTTGTAGGGAGTGAATGCTCTGTTGTAACAGCCAAGTAAAGTATATCAGAAAAACAGAACCACAGAGCAAAACAATGAAGGAGCTCAGAATACTCGTACACTGTCCCATAAAACGCAAAGCGTCAATCACAGGCAAACAATACTCCACTGTTGTAGAAGGATAAAAATAGGATTTTATTAACAGACAGGGTAGCGCTTTCGCTAAATAGCTTCTTCAGCCCTATATAACAACAGTCCACATCTAATCCATTTAAATACTCAAAAAGGCGCCAACCTAAAAAATCATTTAAAGGTATACATGCTCTTGAAAATGAGGAGACTCAAACACAATTGAAGTACTTTATAACAATTATTGTTGTTTTACAATAGTTTAACAAATATGTTTTTGCTGTGTTAGATATACACTCATTTATTAATTGCAGTTTTTAAAAGTTTTAATATATTTTTATATACTACCTCTATGTAAGTTGACATTTTATGTAAGTGGATACTTGACTGTCATTTTATGTATTGTGAGTAACTTTGGTATTTTGCTATTAGAGCATGTATACCTTTAAATGATTTTTTAGGTTGGCGCCTTTTTGAGTATTTAAATGGATTAGATGTGGACTGTTGTTATATAGGGCTGAAGAAGCTATTTAGCGAAAGCGCTACCCTGTCTGTTAATAAAATCCTATTTTTATCCTTCTACAACAGTGGAGTATTGTTTGCCTGTGATTGACGCTTTGCGTTTTATGGGACAGTGTACGAGTATTCTGAGCTCCTTCATTGTTTTGCTCTGTGGTTCTGTTTTTCTGATATACTTTATTTGGCTGTTACAACAGAGCATTCACTCCTTACAAGCAGTGTTTTTATCTTTTTTATCGTTTGGCTTGCTTGGCTTGGACGGAGGCATGATCGAGGGGGCACAGCAACAGATTGAGTTACCCTATACGATACGGGATCGTCAAGAGGAACCAGTGATGTCACGTCCGGTTTCTGCTCGCATGGTGGACTGTTTGAGAGCAGAATACAATCCATTGGATGCGTTTTCTACAGAGGAGAACTCCGATTCTATCGTGGACAATGTGGTTTACAATAGAGAAGATTTACGTTTGGCCGTTGAAAAGTTGGAATTTGACCTGTTTAAAATGAAACGGATGCAGACACAACGCCAACATTTCGAGGTCTGCATACAACGCCGCTTGGTCCCCAGAGGTCTCAGGGTTTTAAAGATGCCGACTACAGCAACCTTATATCCTGAACTGCTTTATGAGTGGCAGCAGTTAAATATCGAGGTAAGCCTCAATTATATGAGGTTGATGAATAAGTTTTTTACACCTATGGAGGAAGCACTGAGGCAAGGGATACATAGTCAACAAGTAGCGATCTATGCTAAGTTTCCTGCCTCAGCTGTAGATCGTGCACTTGAACTGTTATTAGATAACGTAACACAGTATGAGCGACGTGTATTAAACCAGAAAAGGGCCAAGTTACAGAGGGACAGTAATGACTTCAAAATGGGCCAGATCTTTATGTGGCCGAGAAATAATGTAACTAATGGCCGCACACATACACAAATTGACACTGGACGTAATATTTTAACCCCTTTGGGTGAAGTCATTGACTCTGACAATTTGATAGTACCTGATACTAGCACTTTGGACATAGCTGATACTGTTAGGAATGCTAATATAGTTATTTCTAATGTGTCTGATGTAGTCACTGATAATTTAGAAGTGGATGATATTGCATTGGTTAATAATGACAGAGTTGATGTTCATGCTAATACAATGGATGAGACTAGGTCTGTACAACAGGAACCCGTGGTTAGGAGGAAGACCACGATTGGTAGTAAGGTTGGTCCCTCTAATATCAGTAGAGAAAATATGAATATTAATAGAGGTAACACTGATATTGTGAATGTACCCCCTACTCCGATGCACTCGTTGATAGTAAACATCCTTTTCCAATTCGGTCCTTTACCAAAGAGGTGAGGACGCGGTCGACCAGCAGAGGACGACAGAAAAGGAAGTTTTCACCGGATTTACAGTCCAATCGGAGTATAAAGAAAATGTGGGAGGGGAGACAACAGACCTAGTGTTTAATCTTTCTAGCTATGTGTTAAATACTGATGAGTTGCAGGTTCTATCACGAGGACTTACTTTTATACCTACCATGTTGAGTAATAACGTTGACACGCTAAAAGATTTTAAGTTGTTTATTAGAAATCTCTCGTTGAAGGTACAGTTTAATGGTACAGATATTCCATCTATTTACCCCCTAAGGAAACCCAGCACATACATACCACCCATTCATCCATTAATTGCGGCTTATAGTAAGTTGGTTGAGGATGAACTGTATAAGTATCAGGATTCCCATTCCACCTCACATAAGTATAAGTACAACCTCACATTCAACCAAAGGAGAGCGTTAGACCTCTTACGCCGGAATGGTGATATTACCATACGCCCAGCAGACAAGGGAGGAGGGATTGTTGTCTTTGACACTGATAGATACCAATATGACATGAGGCAAATGTTAGGAGATGTAAAGAGCTATGAATTGGTTACAGATGACAGAGTAGATGCCATTATATTTAGGATACAGTCCCTGTTGCAGGATTTTTTAAAGAATGAGATCATTGATGAGAATCTCTTTGAGTTTCTCTTTGTCTCACATCCCCTCTTACCCTTGATACAAGGCCTCCCCAAAATTCACAAAGATCGTCTTCACCCACCAATGAGACCCATAGTGGCAGGGAGAGGTTGGTCCATGGAACCCCTCTCCATTTATGTAGAGAGCAAACTTAGACCTATAGTAGATAGCAGCATCCATATACTTAAAGATACGAAACAGTTTTTGCTTGACCTATATCAATATGTTAAAACAGATTTGAACACCAAGGATTTGATATGGGTCACGATGGATGTCCAATCACTGTTTACGGTGATACCTAATGCCCTGGGTATAGAAATGGTGGGTGCTTATTTGAGGAGAACAACTACAGTGTCCATATCAGATATGGACCTGACTCTTTGCCTGCTGGAGACGGTTTTGAATTCCAATATTTTTTGTTTCCAGGAACAGCTATACCTTCAGAGGGATGGCGTAGCTATGGGCACGCCTTTTGCCAATAGCTACGCCAACCTAGTCATGGCTGAGTGGGAGCATAGATTCCTGTTTTGCAATCAGATGTATCAGGATTTTGTGCCATTTTATAGGCGTTTCGGATGACCTCTTCCTGATTTGGAAGGGGACACCTGCTCAATTGATACAATTTCATGGTGAGGTCAATGCAGTAGAGTTTTTGAATTTCACAATGGAATGGTCTGATATTCGATTCCATTCTTGGATGTTTATGTTGAGAAACTTGCAAGTGGTTTGATCAATACTGGGTTATACCGCAAGCCATGTCATAGGAATACCTTCTTGCACCGCACAGTATGCATCCTGGGTTTATATATAGAAATATAGTACGTGGACAATCAATGCGTACTTCCAGATATACACCTAATGAATATACTTATGAGAAGGATTTAAGTGACTTGAAAGATAGATTAATGGAACGGGTTATAGTACAATAGATATAGAGAAGGGCTTGAATGATTCTGATAGTTTAAGGATGACTGGAGCCACCCCATACTTTTCAGATAGAGCGATTGCTTGTTATAAAAACAGTGGACCAACAAGTAATAGTTTTACTGATTTTAGTGGACAACAACAACGTATTGTCTTTCCAGTTTCTTATACCAAGGACATAGGTCCTATTAAGGATATTTTTGTGAAACATTGGCACGTTTTGTCTGTAGATCCTAAGATTAAGGAGATTACTGGGGACAGACCCAAGTTTATCTATCGTAACAAGAAGAATTTAAAACGGCTACTTTGTTATCCACAACCTATACATCACATCTCCCCTATACAGGAATATTATATGTCACAGTGCAATAGCTGTAATTTTTGCTCATACATTTTAATGGATCCTATTTTTGTACATCCCACTTCTCTTGATTCACATACTATACGCGTCCATGGGAATTGTATGTCTAAAGATGTGGTGTACCTAGCTACCTGTGTAGCCTGTACAGCATTTTACGTTGGCAAGACGAATCGCTGTTTGAGGGACAGGATACGTGAGCACGTATATCATACCAGAAAGGTACATACACACAATGCACTTGCCAAACATACCTCTGAGAATGGTTTGCAACACCAGTTTAGATTTAGGGTGTTAGAACAGATAAATAGGACCTGTAGGAGGGGCGATGTGAAGAATTATACAGAAGCCAGGGAAACACATTGGATAATCAAGTTTAGAGCTGATGTTAGCCCAGGGATTAATGGTAAAGTACCATTACGTCCATTTTTGAAAATGAGGAGACACAAACACAATTGAAGTACTTTATAACAATTATTGCTGTTTCATAATAGTTTAACAAGCATGTTTTGCTGTATTAGGTATTCACTCATTTATTAATTGCAGTTTTTAAAAGTTTTAATATATTTTAATATACTATCTCTATATAAGTTGACATTTTATGTAAGTGGATACTTGATTGTCATTTTATGTATTGTGAGTAACTTTGGTATTTTGCTATTAGAGCATGTATACCTTTAAATGATTTTTTAGGTTGGCGCCTTTTTGAGTATTTAAATGGATTAGATGTGGACTGTTGTTATATAGGGCTGAAGAAGCTATTTAGCGAAAGCGCTACCCTGTCTGTTAATAAAATCCTATTTTTATCCTTCTACAACAGTGGAGTATTGTTTGCCTGTGATTGACGCTTTGCGTTTTATGGGACAGTGTACGAGTATTCTGAGCTCCTTCATTGTTTTGCTCTGTGGTTCTGTTTTTCTGATATGCCAGAAAATAGACTGTTAAAAGATTACAGAGGTGGTAATGTTTCATCCTGTACAACCATGTAAATGGCTACATAGAGGCTGCTGTAACTACCAGAAGTGAGGCCAAAACAAACCCCAAAGAGAACCACACTGGTGGAATCTTAATCTTAATAGGTTATATAACATGAAAAAAGTCTTGGCCAGAATCAGAAAGAGTAACTCTCATAATGGCAAAAGCTCACTGATTAAACTATACAGGAAACTAAGAAGACTAATTAAATGCAACAAGGCTGATTATAAGGCAAATATGGACTCTCAGGCTAAAGACAACCACAAGGCCTTCTACAGCTATGTCCAAAACCTTAAAGGTAGCATGCAGCTTTGTGCTGAACTGGTGGCAAATGGTATCATCTTGGCCGAGCAGAGTGACATAGCAAATCTGCTGGCTGACAAATTTAGCTCTAACTTCACCCCCACTCTCCCTCGCCTCCTCCTATGATATTCTTACACCATAACTCCCTATTATCCATAGGGACCAAGTCATGGCAGCACTCACTAAGCTAAAATTACAACCTCAGTTGGCCCAGACAATATCCCAGTTGCCTCCTAAATGGCTTGAAACATGATCTATCAGGACCACTTGAGTCATACTTCAACTACAGCCTCAAAACAGGCTATGTACCATGTGAATGAAGGATAGCAATGCCTATCCCACTTTATAAGCGTGGACGATCAACTGACCCTGGAAACTACAGACGTCTTAGTCTGACTAGTCTAATATTCAAATCCATGGAATGAATTATCATGGCAGTAATCAACAAAGGCATTGGCAACTTACAGACACTGGACCCATCCCAGTTTGTTTTTTCCAAAGGCTTTGTTAAGGGAAGGTCTTGTATACTCAATCTGGTAGTCTTCCTCACGAGGGTCACTAAGGCTAAGAATGAGAGGAAAATGTTGCATACCTCCTACCATGACCTAGCCAAGGTGTTCAATACAATACCCCACTTGGTTGTTATTAACAAACTCTCAGAACTTGGCAGAAATCTGTACATAACTCTCTGTTTTGCTGGCTGGCTCACAGATAGGGCCCAAGAAGTCAGGATCAGTGAGTCCACCTCCACCATGAGATCAGTTACCAGTGGAGTACCACAGGCTCTGTGTTGGGGCAGCTCCTGCTTGACATCTACTTCTTGGCAGTCAAGGGTAATGTCAAACATCTCTGGCTCACCAAGTTCACAAATGACATTAAATTGGGAGCTGTCATAGATCCCCCCTGTGATACTTGCATCCTACAAGATGGTTTAATGCAATTAAATGACTAGTGCCAAAGCCACAGATTAAAACTCAGTGCAAACAAATGCATTATAGTGCCCTTTGGGAAATCATCTACTCAAGCTAATTACTCATTGATAAAACACACTTAAGAATTGACCTGGTGGTTAGGGATCTGGGAACATATATAAACAGTACTCTGGACTTTGACAAACTTGTAGTAAAGCTAGTAAGAAAATAAGAAAATAATTCTATGTCACCCAAATCATAAGCATGGTTATGGCATCCAGGTCCAAGGAAGTTATAGTACCACTCTAGTCAGCCTTTATCAGACCCATCATTGAGTATAGTGCTCCCTTTAGTATGTGGCTAACCAGACCTTGAAACATTTGGAATGTCCTCAAAGGTTCCTCACCAGAAGAATCCAGGGAATGAATACCCTGTCCTATACAGATTGCCTTAAGGCTGTATTTCTGTACTCAGTCTCCTACAGGTTACTGAGAGGCAATCTATGCCTGCCATATAAGGTATCCTCAGATCCAGCCCTGATGAATCTTCTGCACATCTGCAAAGCAAACAGCACCAGAAACACTAGATCCAAGGACCTGAACTTTGCCTATGTCATAAATAGAACATGCTGGAGAGACTATTATGCGTCTCAAAGGATCCCCACACTATGACATAAGCTCCTCATCCACACGAAGCAGAGCCCATGTGTGACCAGATTCAAACAAAACCTTGATCGTTGTATGGGAAATCATAAATTTACCTCTGGTCTGTCCTTCATGTCTCTGATGGATAGAGGTCAACAGTAAGTAAATTAATCCTTAATTTACACTCCCCATAATCCTTAGATTCCTCCTTACTAACATAGCCCCACCATATAGCTGCCTAAGGTGGTCAGGGGGAAAACTGGATTGGGTTGCATGGCAAGGCTTATAAAGACCTCGGTGGTCATTAGCCTAGAGTAAACATATTAACCTTTGAACACAGAAAATGTCCGTCATTAGTGACTGTTAAGTCTCAAGCATATGACAGGCAACCACAAATGTCAGGAGGAGAAGCATATAACCATATAACTTTTTTAGGATGCATAAAATAAACAAGCTGGGAAACTCATAACAGGTGAGAATTTTGTACACAAGAGATGTGGGATATCTCATTAAACCTGTATTGTGATGCAACAGCACATACGTACCTAACAACAATGGAGTGTGAGATGTGCACCCAGTTTATATCATAAAGGTCGGTTAAAAATGGAAGATAGTTTGTCTCAAAGTGGACCAGTATAGCACTGCAGCCCACATGCCAGTACATCCACACTGTAATTTTAATGTGAGATACTACACAGTCATAGCACAGGGGCCATAAAACTACCATCAGTGAAATGTTTCACACATGTAGACTGTGTGGAACAAAAGAGAGCATGTAACTAACTTCAAGGGAGTTGAACCCAGAACTGTCACATGACATATTTACCATACATACAGCTTAACAAGGATTGCAGTGAAGCAGTTATGATGCAAGACCTCCAGAATACAGTACACATCCTTGCAGTTGTACACTGATCATTTACATAGCCATTATTAACACATATCCCCAAAATGTCCATCACAACAGTGGCATATGACTCCAGATAAATGAATTATGTTGAGAAACAACAAGATAGCTCACATTTGTGATGAAAGTAACACATGAGACCAGTAAAAGAGACAATCCTAGAGATAACATTGAATCCCTGTTGATGTGACCAATAGGTTTCTGACCACTGTAATAGCAAGGCATACTGCAGAAGCACTGGGAAAAGTCACGAGTAGAATAACACATTGTCAAGGTATGGAACAGTTATTATCAGGCAAAGAAAATGCACATCCCTATGTTTGAACCCATTATTCCATTAAGTGATATATTCCCAAGTATAGAATATTGCCAAAGCATCCTAAAAGAGTACTTGAGCCAGATCTGTCTGCTAAATACATTTCAGGGCAATAGATAACCTGATATCAGTCAAACAAATTGAAAATACTGGGTTTGAACTTCTCTTGCAAAGATAAGATACATTCACAAGATGAAGATATTAGGCAAATAGAAGAGCCAAGAAGGTCTGAAGGATACATTCTAGGAATAGATCGACGAAATCAGTCAAAAAATAAATCAAAACCTTGTTTTAATCATTACGCACCCTGACATTGATAATAGAAATTCATGGGCATTACTATTACACACCACAGCAGAAGGTGTTCAGAACAGGTGCAAATAGACAATAGTCATACAGTTAGAATTGATGCAATGATAGGTAAAACGAAAAAAAAAAAAAATATACATGTATAACATTACGAAACAAACAAAATAAAAACAATATGAATTAATACATGATGACAATGAGGGGCATGGATACAGATGGATGGGCATGGCTTTTATGTTTTGTTTACATTACACACATTATTACCATGATATTATCAGATATGGGTATTCCATCCATTGGTCAGCTAGATTTCTCTTGAACAAGGCCTATGAGTAGTGCTCTGCCTCATGATACCACAGAACAAGTTTTATAACTCTTAGCATAAATCTATAGAGGAATCATCAGCAGTATGTGTGTCAATGAAGATGGCCATGGTTTAAGTCTCAGCACTGCCTGTGAGAGAGTCATATACAAGTAGATTTTATAGTAACTGTGCAGTAAGTCATCATTGTCTAGCAGCAATTGTTTTATGCATGGCCTACAATGTAGTGCAGATGGGATTAAAAGGTCACCTCTGAGCATGACATGTATTAATTACTGAATAGAACTGGAGTTCTTTTGCAACTGTTGTGAGAACTACACATTTGTAGGTAGAGACTGCAGTGGTGGTGAGAGCCTTGTCGCCTCACAGTAAGACTTTGTCCTGTTCGCCTCTCAGCTAGAGCGCCTTCTGTGTGGAGACATTCAATGGGGCATTGAGGCAACTCAACCTCGCACTTATCTACTCAATCATTGGTCTGATGAGTTCTGCTGTATGAAGATGCACAACATGACAACATTATGGAAAAATAGCAGACAAATGAGCATTGTCCAACAGACAGCAGAAATCGTGGATCACAACCCTCAATATACCTTACAGACAGTTGGAGCATAACATCAGGGTTACTGTGAAACTGGTAGCTGCAACAGTTGACATAATATATATATATATATATATATATATATATATATATATATATATATATATATATATATATATATATATATATATGTATATGCATGTATGTATTTAAATCACTGTTGTTGTCTTCCTAACTACTTTAGCTTCCATTGCATAATGGTCTGCAGAACCATGTTGACAAGGGACTACTATCAACCTGGGTCCCCAGGTCCCTGAGAATAACTATCTTCTGTACTGAATAGTGATGCTGGATTGCCACCTATGTAGCTAAGGGATACAAAATGTATATTGTTTATGCTTATAAGGATATTTTTGGCATTTAACTTTAGGCTCTGGCACCAGTTATCTCGCTTCTGTGAGACCCTTCTGAAGGATATCTGTGTCAGATGTGTTTTACTACTATGGCGCCCAGTTTGCAGTCATCTGCAAACTTTGTCAGCCATAACCCTCCTGTGTTTGCTTGTACTCGGAAAAGTAGATGCCAAACAAGAGTGGGCCCAGGACTGAGCCCTGTGGTACACCACTTGTGACAGGCTTTGAGTCTGACATGGCGCCAGCAACTCTGACCCTGTGGGTTCTGTCACTCAGCCAGTTTGCAACCCATCTTATGATGTATGGGTTAACATTTAAGCTGATGAGTTTTTCAATGATACCCGAGTGGGGTATTGTATCAAAGGCCTTCGCCAGATCGAGGTAGGCTGTATGGACTGCCTTTCCTCATCAATGGCTTTGGTGACTGTTTCAAAAGTCAACCAAGTTTAGAAGGCATGATCTGCCTTTGACAAAGCCAAACTGGGATGGATCCAAAGTCTGCAAATTCCCTATGTCTTTATTTATGAGGTCCATTATGATCCTCTCCATGGCTTTGCAGATAAGGCTTGTCAAGCTAATGGGCCGGTAATTTCCAGGGTCGGTGGAGGCACCGCCTTTGTGAAGTGGGACCACAGTTGCAGTGCGCCACTCCCTGGCATGTATCCAGAGGTAAGACTATGATTAAACAGCTGTCCTAGCTGTGGGTTTAATTCCTCATTGAGTTCGGAGCACACAGCCGGGGACACCATCAGGTCCCATGGATGCTGTGTTTTTGCTTTGGAGAGCAGTTCTCACTTGGGCGTTGGAGATGTTTGGGGGCTGCAATCGCTGGTATAGATATCTCTCCTTTGGGGAGGGGGAGAAGTTTGCACTGAACCTGTCAGCCAGTATGTTGGCAATGTCTGTAGGATCAGTAATCTTCACATCATTTTGAACTAGTTCTGAGCATATCTGGGAGTTTCCTCCCAGGTTTCTAACATAGCTAAAGAAGGCCTTATGATTGTCTTTCGAGTCTTTAGCTATTTTCTCTCAAAATTTGCTTTGGATGATTTTATGAGAGCTCTTAGTTTTTACTTATAGTGATCAAGGGTGTCTTACCTTTAAGGATTTTGCTCTATCTTGTAGTAGCTTCCTCCTTTGTTGTAGAGTTTGTTTATGGCTGGGGTCCACCAGAGTGGACGCTTGCCTTTGGTACAAAGAGTCTTTGTTTTGCTTGGGATTGCCTTATCCATGCAGTCCTGCAGGTGCTGGTAGAAGGCATTTGTAAGTGATTCAGCGGCTTGAGTACTGTTTTCCGTCGGCTCGGGGCCTTAAAGGAGACCACACTAGTCTTTAGAAGTGTGAAGTCGGCTTCGAGAAGTTCTTTACTGTGGTCTTTTTATTTCAGGTGGGGTGGGATGAGGACCTCCAGCGAGATTAGTTTGTGATCTGATCTCACCAGTGAGGGGTATACTTCGGTGTTGAACATTGTGCTCCCATGTTCGTGATGATGAGATCAAGTATGTTTTCTCCTCTTGTGGGGATGGTGACTAGTTGTTCCATGGCATTTGAGTTTATGAATTCCAGGAACTTTTGGGCTAGGGTGTTTGGGCTTGAGTAGTGTTCCCAGTCTATATTAGGGTAATTGAAGTCACCTAGTATGATGGTGTTTGGTGATACATTTATCCCTCTAGTGTTTTCAGGAAGGCCATGTGAGGTTCCTGAGTTTGTGAGGGTGGCCTGTAACATGCTACAATTTGCAGAGCAGTCTTGCCTATGGTTAATTGCACCTGGATGGTCTCCGATGCATCGTATGCTGCCACCAGTCTTGAGGTGTGGGTGTCTTTGATGAATATGGATACCCCCCCTCCTTTCTTGGTATTGTCCGGATTTTGGGGCCGGAACGCATGATAAGAGGTAAAACCTGATAGTGCTGGGGTGCTCTCAGGAGCCTTGAACCAGGTTTCTGTCACTGCACAGACATCGATGTTCTCCATACTGAGAAGGGCCTCGAGTGCGTGCATTTTGAGATTTAGACTTCTGGCATTGAGCAGCATTACCCTTAGTTTTTTTCCTTTTTTGTGTTCTAGGGTGGTAGGTTTAGAATTTGAGCCAAGTATAGAATATTGCCAAAGCATCCTAAAAGAGTACTTGAGCCAGATCTGTCTGCTAAATACATTTCAGGGCAATAGATAACCTGATATCAGTCAAACAAATTGAAAATACTGGGTTTGAACTTCTGACTTTGTGCAAAGATACATTCACAAGATGAAGATATTAGCAAGGCATGTTAACAGAAGAGCCAAGAAGGAAGTGTCTGCCAGATACATTTCAGGGGAATAGACGACTTAAAATCAGTCAAAAAAATTGCACTTACCTGTTTTCAAAATCATTAACCCTGACATTGATAATAGAAATTCATGGGCATTACTATTACACACCACAGCAGAAGGTGTTCAGAACAGGTGCAAATAGACAATAGTCATACAGTTAGAATTGATGCAATGATAGGTAAAACGCAAAGGGAAAATATGTATAACACACATGGGAGTGAAAGCCAACAAACAATATATGAATTAATACATGATGACAATGAGGCATGGGATGTGTCAGATGGACATGGCACACTACCACGGTTTTATGTTTACATGACATTATTACCATATGATAATAACAGATATGGGTATTCCACAATTGAGATCAGCTTAAATTTGAAATCTGCCACCCTAAGTTCCTATGAGTAGTGCACTAACTCATGATACCACAGAACAAGTTTTATAACTCTTAGCATAAATCACAAATATAGAGGAAGGTCATCAGCAGTATGTGTGTCAATGAAGATGGCCATGGTTAAAAGTAAGCTCAGCACTGCCTGTGAGAGAGTCATATACAAGTAGAATTTATAGTAACTGTGCAGTAAGTCATCATTGTCTAGCAGCAATTGTTTTATGCATGCTACAATGTAGTGCAGATGGGATTAAAACCCCTGTCTACCTAACTCATGATTGCATGACATGTATTAATTACTGATGCCACAGAACAATTCTTTTGCAACTGTTGTGAGAACTACACATTTGTAGGTAGAGACTGCAGTGGTGGTACTGCGGTAGCATTGTCGCCTCACAGTAAGACGTTGTCCTGTTCGACTCTCAGCTAGAGCGTCTTCTGTGTGGAGACATGCGTGAATGGGCGTACCTTCATTGAAGGCTGTGCATCAGGGCCGGCAACTCGGCACGTAAAAATCTACTGCCAATCATTAGCTGACCGGAGTTCTGCTGTGGCGACCCCTAACCGGGAAAAGCCGAAAGATGCACAACATGACAACATTATGGAAAAATAGCAGACAAAATGAGCATTGTCCAACAGACAGCAGAAATCGGTGGATCACAACCCTCAATATACCTTACAGACAGTTGGAGCATAACATCAGGGTTACTGTGAACTGTGGTAGCTGCAACAGTTGACATAATATATATATATATATATATATATATATATATATATATATATATATATATATATATATATATATATGTATATGCATGTATGTATTTAAACAGGCCTATATCACTGTTGTTGTCTTTCGCACATCAGCTCTAGCTTCCATTGCATAATGGTCTGCAGAACCATGTTGGCAAGGGGACATTTTCAACAGTGTTTGCCAGGGGATGAGAAATGAGAATTACTATTTTCTGTCACTGAATAGTGATGCTGGTTTGTGCTTATGTCATGCTAAGGAAGATACAAAATGTATATTGTTAAAATGTGCATGCTTATAAGGAAGTACAAAGAGGATCAAAATCACACACAGACATAATAAAAAAGTAAAAAAAAAATAAAATATCTTACATCACATCTGTTGAATAAGCCACTCCTGCATATCACCGGTGTCTTTTTTTACACACTCAGACAAGGTCAACACAACTGGATGTGAGCACCCTTATATGTAACTCACAGTCTCTAGGTCTGTGCACTAGCTGCTCATGTCGCACAGGAACTCACTCATACCACACTTTTCAGAAGGCACACAACTGAAGAGATAATAAGAGCAGTGTTTATGAATGCATATGTCCTCCCTTATAAAGGAGTGTATCACCTGGGGTATCAGAACCCTCCATTTGTGAAAGTGTTACCACTAAGTAGCATTGCACATATCACATGTGTTGTATCAGCTATTCCTGCCTGTTGCTATTTGCTTTTGTACACACCATCACAGAAGAAATCATAGTACAGTTGTCAGAAAGAGCAGAGCTGAGGTGTCAACTTGAGTGGTATGGTTGAATATATTTGGCATCTCTTAACAGGCAGTATAACATTTGGGGATTAAAACCCTCGACCAGTATAAATATTACCACTAAGTAGAATTGTACACATCACATCTGTTGAGTAAGCCAGTTCTACCTGCGACCAGATGCTTTTGTACACACACACAGGGTACACCATGCTGGATTGAACACCTGCCTACCTAACTTAACATCCCTAGACCTGTGCACTAGCTGCTGACACCACAGGAGAAGGCTTATCACACTTGTCAGAAAGCATACAGGTAAAGGGTAACTTGAGCAGTGTGTCAGAATGCATATGGCCTCCTCTCAAAAATGAGGTACAACACTTGAGCGATCAGAACCATTTGCCTGTGCAAATGATGCAACATAGAAGAATTATAAACAACACATCAGTTCTACCTGTTACCATTTGCTGTTTTACACACTCAGACAGGGTGCACCATGCTGGATTTGAATACCTGCCTACCTAACTCAACATTCCCTAGACCTGTACACTAGCTGCTGACACCACAGAAGAAGTCTTATCACAGTTGTCAGAAAACATACAGTTGAAGTGATAACTAGAGCAGTGTATCAGAATGCAGGTGGTCTCCTCTTAAAAATGGAGTCTAACACTTGAGGCATCAAAACTGTCTACCTGTGTAAATTTTATCACAAATATTTGTATGTATGAAATCTGTTGAGTAAGCCAGTCCTGCCTGTTAGCAATTGCTTTTGTACACAGTCATACTGGTGAATTTGCACACCTACCTGTGCACTAGCTGCTGATGCCCCATCACAGTTAGAGAAAGCTCACAGTTGGAGGAAGTGGGGCATGTATGGAAGAATGAACAATGTGCTTTGTGAAACATACATCAGTAATATGTGGATCTGCAACAGCAACATAACATATTGCAACATCACATCACATTAGGAGCACATTAATCCATCCTTCCTCTTATAATTGCCTCCTCCTACACTTGTCAGTAGTAATATCTTTTGTGCTGTGGGGCTAAGCATATTAGTACAAGGAAGAGCATATGAATGCAGCTGATGACAAATTCTCATACACAGCAATCTCTGACACAGCTTTAATGGAAATGCTGCACATTCGCAAGTCAAATGGCACATGGGTCACTTGCTCAAATGACCTTAACCTGGTATATGACATCAACAGAACTTGCTGGAGAGACAGATTTAGCTCACAGAGGTTGCCCCACTTTTGGAACAAGCTTCCTATTCGTGTTAAACAAAGCCCCTTGCTGGCCCTATTTAAGTATAATTTGGATGATTGGATGGGTAACTGGAAATTCACCCTAGGGGTTCCACATGTGTTCCTCTTGGACAGGGGTAATAGGTGCTGAATTTAGTGTCTGCTTGAACCAGCCACCCTTGGGAACATGGGTTGAACTTGGCTAAGCTTATAAGGGCCCTGGGGCTGTTAGCCTAGTAACCTCCTATAATCCTATGATCAGCTTTTGCCATAGGATGTGAAGTATCATCTACCATTACTTTAGTATGGGTAGCAATAATGCTCAACGCCAAGCTTCATACAACTGTAAAAGTGGGAAGAGTAATTTGTTGTGTAACTCCATCAGTGCCTATGAAGTGATACATGTCTTATATGCATAACTTTTCTTGTTAGAGAATGATATATGGGTTAGCATTTGCCTACCTGAAAAGTAGAATGGGCATGGCATTCCTTTTTAGTGTGAGGCCAGGGGAGAAAAGCTCAACACAAAATTATAGTGACTACATACACCAACAATAATAAGTACAGTTGATAAATACAATGCAATGACAAAATGAGAAACAGAGTAGGAATATAAATATGAATGCAACAATAGTATACAAATGTGAGTGCAAAAATAGCATAGAATAATTTAATATTATACAAAGAAGCAAATATAATCTGATATTATACATACAAGTTTGTTCTTATGTAATACTTTATCATAGGCAGGGGGTGGATTAGTTGTTCATCTTACGATTAGAATAATTTTGGAGGTTCATGGAAAAAAATAACATCAGAATGATAGGCTAACTGTGGTCAGGGGTTATCAACTATATGGGTAGGATAAACATGTAATTAAGAGTATAAGAAGAGGTGGATTTTAATTTGTTAATGCTATAGAGTTTTAAGTATTGTAACAAAGTAGCTGAGATAAGAGATGTGGAGTATATAAGTAGGTTAGTTAGTGAAGAGAAAGGTGTGGACTTAGCTTTAGTTAGATTGTTCTTTGTCTGGGTTTTACAGGAGCAGAACCATAGATGTACAAGGTGTTGTTTTAGCTCAGATTTGAAAGATTTTAAGTTCATATTTTACATTAAGCATAGAGGAATAGAGTTCTACTTCTTTTAGATACAGTTGGTATGCAAGTCTCCAGCTGTGTTGTTTGATTTAGTTATACTGTGTAACATTTCATTACCAAAGTGCAAGGGTCTGCTATTGGAAGTGGGGTATATTAGACTGTTAAAAGATACCTTGTTAATATCCTGCACATTGTATATACTTAATAGACAATTGTCACTGCTGCACACATAAACATAAGACTTACTGATAATTTGCATCAAGCCACTGCATTCCTTTTGTACTTCAGCCCTTCATTAGTTGTCTGTTTGTACAATTAATAACGGTGCTTGATTCTTTGTATTTGTACAATTAATAACGGTGCTTGATTCTTTGTATTTGTACAATTAATAACGGTGCTTGATTCTTTGTATTTGTACAATTAATAACGGTGCTTGATTCTTTGTATTTGTACAATTAATAACGGTGCTTGATTCTTTGTATTTGTACAATTAATAACGGTGCTTGATTCTTTGTATTTGTACAATTAGTAATGGTGCTTGATTCTTTGTATTTGTACAATTAATAACGGTGCTTGATTCTTTGTATTTGTACAATTAATAATGGTGCTTGATTCTTTGTATTTGTACAATTAATAACGGTGCTTGATTCTTTGTATTTGTACAATTAATAACGGTGCTTGATTCTTTGTATTTGTACAATTAGTAATGGGGCTTGATTCTTTGTATTTGTACAAGTAATAACGGTGCTTGATTCTTTGTATTTGTACAATTAATAACGGTGCTTGATTCTTTGTATTTGTACAATTAATAACGGTGCTTGATTCTTTGTATTTGTACAATTAATAACGGTGCTTGATTCTTTGTATTTGTACAATTAATAACGGTGCTTGATTCTTTGTATTTGTACAATTAATAACGGTGCTTGATTCTTTGTATTTGTACAATTAGTAATGGGGCTTGATTCTTTGTATTTGTACATTTAATAACGGTGCTTGATTCTTTGTATTTGTACAATTAATAACGGTGCTTGATTCTTTGTATTTGTACAATTAATAACGGTGCTTGATTCTTTGTATTTGTACAATTAATAACGGTGCTTGATTCTTTGTATTTGTACAATTAATAACGGTGCTTGATTCTTTGTATTTGTACAATTAATAACGGTGCTTGATTCTTTGTATTTGTACAATTAGTAACGGTGCTTGATTCTTTGTATTTGTACAATTAGTAACGGTGCTTGATTCTTTGTATATGTACAATTAATAACGGTGCTTGATTCTTTGTATTTGTACAATTAATAACGGTGCTTGATTCTTTGTATTTGTACAATTAATAACGGTGCTTGATTCTTTGTATTTGTACAATTAATAACGGGGCTTGATTCTTTGTATTTGTACAATTAATAATGGTGCTTGATTCTTTGTATTTGTACAATTAGTAACGGGGCTAGATTCTTTGTATTTGTACAATTAATAATGGGGCTTGATTCTTTGTATTTGTACAATTAATAACGGTGCTTGATTCTTTGCATTTGTACAATTAATAACGGTGCTTGATTCTTTGTATTTGTACAATTAATAACGGTGCTTGATTCTTTGTATTTGTACAATTAATAACGGTGCTTGATTCTTTGTATTTGTACAGTTAATAACGGTGCTTGATTCTTTGTATTTGTACAATTAATAACGGTGCTTGATTCTTTGTATTTGTACAATTAGTAATGAGGCTTGATTCTTTGTATTTGTACAATTAATAACGGTGCTTGATTCTTTGTATTTGTACAATTAATAATGGTGCTTGATTCTTTGTATTTGTACAATTAATAACGGTGCTTGATTCTTTGTATTTGTACAATTAATAACGGTGCTTGATTCTTTGTATTTGTACAATTAATAACGGTGCTTGATTTTTTGTATTTGTACAATTAATAATGGTGCTTGATTCTTTGTATTTGTACAATTAATAACGGTGCTTGATTCTTTGTATTTGTACAATTAATAACGGTGCTTGATTCTTTGTATTTGTACAATTAATAACGGTGCTTGATTCTTTGTATTTGTACAATTAATAATGGTGCTTGATTCTTTGTATTTGTACAGTTAATAACGGTGCTTGATTCTTTTTTTATCTTCTTCTTCTTTCTTTTATTTTCTGATACAACAGAATGGATTCTGTAAGTCTTTGCTTTTATGGCTGGCTTTCTTCCCTGGTTTTAAGTCATGACTTTCACAATGGTTAAAAGTTATGTAACAGACTGAATGCAAAGTCAGATTAGAAGACATCGTCTTGCATTAAGATTTGTATTACTTTTTCATGCAGCCTTGAGACTCCATTTCTACTTCACTATACAAGAAAATCTAGACTTGCATTTTGCAACCATCCTTTACTGTGAAAACCATTGTAAATGGACAAATTTAACCATTCTTGGCAAATGGTTGAACCAGGTATCGAACCTTTAGCCAAGAACCATTCCAAACATGAATGCAAATGAATATAAAAAGCATAAACATTTTGGTGTGACTAGCATAAGAATAACTGTTAGCCCCAGATGGTGATATGCATAGTGAAATGTGATGGTCTTTTGTGCTTTTACCCTTAAGAACAAATGTATTAGAAATAAACCATATGAAATATCACCAGCTAAGAATACAGTAGCATATCAAGTGCAGTGTTACCATTGAAGAGACATCTGAAAAGCAGCAGTGAAATAGCTGAGCAGTAGATGTGAGTGCTATGTGATTGTCCAAACTGATAATGTACATTCTATAAGATTTTATGTGATTACTAAACCGTTATTTTGCAAGTTTCAGAAGTGGAATTGGTAATCACTGTTATAATGGATTAATGAATTTTTAGTAACTTAATGCTTCACAGCATGTTCAGATTAATACCGCCTGGTAAGATTTAATTGGAAGTGCAGTGATTTAATCAAATTGGCTTTTCACATGCCTTCAGACATTAAAAATGGCAGAAAATGAAAGTTTCTATAAATGAATTATTAAATGTTTTTCCATAATTCAGAATAATAACTTGGTTCATGATTGCTCCATAGCATAAGCTTACTTAACTATTGCTATTTAATTACTTTGATAAATTGCAAAAGTAACAGAGTTGATATCAAATAAACAGGAGTAATAAAGCATTTTCACATGTTTTTGTCAGTCATGCTTCCAGATAAAGACTCATATAATGATATGAAGTGTTAAAACAAGTCAACAGAATTTTAGTAGATGGCAGTGTTAATTTAAAACACCTGAAGCATGTAACACTTTGATCTATGTATTCTAACTTCAGATTGTTTAGCTTTTTTTTAATTTTGCAAGCATGATGTATGCTGTTGATTACCTACAGTAAATGTCTGTTATTTAATTTATAAAATGAACCCCTTCCAGAGCACTCTGCTTATTCATTGAAGGCATGCTTCACTAAAGAATTTTCTTATTGCAATTTAATAAACAAATGTCCTTCATATATACATTTTAAAATCATGTCATATTTCACCTTAAAATGAAGATCACAATTAAAGGCATGAGAAGTTTCTTATTAAGCCTGTTTAATGTATTCGAGGCTTAGTGGTATGAGTCCATCTTTATTATGTTTTTACTGTCAAAAATCACCAGGTAATTCTGGTAATGCTAATCTTGCCTTGATGTTAAAACATCAAAATGCTGTAATCCCTAACATCCTGTCAGTCCGTGCTTGTAATTTTAAGTCTGCATTTAGTCCCACAAGTAATCAATGTGACATTCACTGATTCTGACAGAAAAAAAATATTTTTATCTTAATTTCTTGACTGCTCAAAGGAAAGCTGTTGTAGAGATTTGCATCCTGAAGGATATTATCACTGTAATTGATGTAGAGACTTTTGCAAAACTAAAGAGCAATTATTCATTGTCTCAAGATAAATAATCTTATCATAGGACTTTTATAAAATGGATCAACCTGAACCATGGATATAATGGCATAATACCCAAGTTCAGTCTTTTACCCCATTGGCTATTGGATAATGTCCACCAGTTAACAGTATATAGTGGTGGACAGTAGGTAGGTTAGCAGTGCTCTTCAACTGGTTCATAGGTTCATAGGCAGGTACTAGGCTATCTGCCTGAAGGCATTTACAAGCCTAGCCGGAATGTGTTAGCTTTCGCCGCCCCCTTAGATTAGTTCCCTGTGCCTCTGTCCAGCAGAGCCATTGAAGTGATCCCTGGAGTAAACTTTCTGTTTCCCATCCACTCGTCAAGGTTTCTCTTGAAGAGGGGTAGCGAGGAGCTCTGCCTAATGTAGATTGGAATCTTGTTCCAGAGCAAGGGAAGTCTCTGGGATAGGAATCAATCCCTCCAGTAAGTCCTATTTATTGTTGTGGTGAGGTTTAGATCCCTGGACCGTGTGGCTCGAGGGGATATGGTTTTCTTTAGGTGGAGTATGGCCATCAATTCTGGGTTGGACATGGCCTTGTATGTCAGGCAGAGATCGCCTCTGAGTAGGCGGTATGAGAAAGAGAACAGCTGGAGTTTCTTCAGTCGAGCTGCATAGGGCATCTGCTTGAGGCCAGTGATCCTCTTGGTGAGGTACTTCTGTGGTCTTTCCAGTTGTTGCAGGTGTCTTGTAAGGTACAGCCCGAATGGGTCATTGTACTCTATGATGGGTCTGATGAGTGATGCGTAGAGGAGACCAATGACCTCTTTCGATCTGGATGCAAACCCTTTTATGATTAGGTGGGCCACATAGAAGGATTTTCTAACCACTTTGGCAATGTAATTATCAAAGGAGAGGTTACTATCTACTTGGGTCCCCAGATCCATTATTATGTCTTCCGTATTTAGGGGGCTACCACCTATGTGGTAGTTTGTGGGTACTTTGTTTTTTCCAAAGGGAATGACTATGCACTTTTTGGCATTTCGCTTGAGGCCATTGGTTTTTGACACCAGGTATCTATCTCAGTGAGACCCTTTTGGAGGATGTCTGTGTCAGCAGGAGAGTCAATTATAGCCCCTAGTTTGCAGCCATCTGCGGACTTGGTCAGCCATAGTCCTCCTGTGCTTGCTTGTACCTCTGAGAAGTATATGCCAAACAGGAGGGGTCCTAGAACTGAGCCCTGGGGAATGCCACTTGTAATCGGTTTAGAGTCAGACCTAGCTCCCACAACTCTTACCATGTGGGTTCTGTCCATGAGCCAGTTGGCAACCCATCTCATGATGTACGGGTTTATGTTCAGGCTGGTGAGCTTGTCTATAATACCTGAGTGGGGAATGGTGTTGAAGGCCTTTGCAAGGTCTAGGTAGGCTGTGTGGTCCATCTTTCCCTCATCTATAGCCTTGGTAACTATCTCAAAGAAGTCCACCAGGTTTAGGAGGCATGATCTGCCCTTAACAAAGCCGAACTGGGTAGGGTCCAGTGTTTGGAGGTTTCCAATGTCTCTGTTAATGAGATCCATGATGATGCACTCCACAGCTTTGCTGACCAAGCTAGTCAGGCTAATAGGGCGATAGTTCCTGGCATCCATTTTGGCTCCACCTTTCTGGAGTGGAATAACTGTTGCTGTGCACCACTCTGTGGGCACGTAGCCTGTGGAAAGGCTGAGTTTAAACAGTATGTTTAGGTGAGGGTTTAGTTCATCTTTGAGCTTGTGTAGGACGCAGCCTGGGACACCGTCCAGTCCCATTGATGCTGTGTTTTTGGCTTTGGAGAGGGCTGTTTTAACCTGAGTGTCTGTGATTTCAGAGGCACTACATTCTTCTGGTATAGTTATGGGCGCTTTTGGGGGTGAGAGGGGGGTGAAGTTTACACTGAGCCTGTCTGCCAGGATGTTGGCTATATCGGTCAGTTCAGTGTATTTTGTGCCATTCTGCACTAATTCCGAGCAGATCTGAGAATTGCCACTTAGATTCTTGACATAGCTAAAGAATGCCTTGTGGTTATCTTTGGAGTCCATGGCAATTTTTCTTTCAAAGCTAGCCTTGGATGATTTTATGAGGGAATGTAGTTTCTTGCTGATACTGATCAGGGATGTCTTCCCTTCTTGGGATTTTACTCTTTTCTGTACTAGTTTCCTCCTTTTATTGTATAGCTTGTTTATGGCAGGGGTCCACCAGACTGGTTTCCTTTTCTTGGAGGAGTGAGTCTTGGTTTTGTTTGGGAAAGCACGATCCATGCATTCTTGTAGGTGCCGCATAGAGTGCATTAGTAAAGGATTTTGCAGCTTGGACAGCATTATCCTTTAGCATGGGGGCTTTGAAACTTCTCACCTCGGTCTTAAGTAACGTGAAGTTTGCTTTTGAAAAGTTTTTCACGGTGGTTTCTTTACCGGGGGGTGGTGGCGGAATGTGGATATCCATCGTGATTAGTTTATGGTCAGATCTAACCAGTAAGGGTTGACCTCTGGTGTGGAACACTGGTCGCCCATGTTGATGGAGTCATTTCCTATGCAAGTGACTAGCGTGGTCAAGAATAATGCCGTGGGCGGATATAGTTCTATCTTTATTCATAAGCTCATAGGTTTGGTTGTCAAATTTACCACCTATTGATCTTGAAGATGATTGATTGTCAAAACTTTATATATTATTATTATCACTATTATTTTCCCCTGACTGAATGAGGAAGCTTGTTCCATAATCTTGCAAGGCACTGTATAATGTATCTCAATTTTTCTGTTATTGATATTTGTTTAATTATTATGTTCCCTGATCTGCTGTTGGCTTCACAAGTGGTGTGGTCCAGGCATGGACTTCCAAATAGAATTGGAAGAGACAATGCACTGTATTTATAAATCAGTCAGAGGCCCCCTGTAAGTAACATATAAGAAATTAAATATAATGACAGGTCCTAAGGACTTTCTGACTGGGTCAAGTTTTCACTTGCTATAATTTTTCTGACAAGAAATTATTGTACCTTCTCAAGTTGTTTCAGGAACATTGCACAAAAGAAGCAAAATGAAGTGTTGTATTTAATAATGGATCAGATCAAAGATATGCTAAACAGTGCAAATATTTCCATGAAGTGAATAAACATATCCTTCAGAATTAAATCTGCCACAAAATTTGCTTTATTGTACACGATTAAATTATGTATAGGGTTATAGGTGATTACAAGTCTAATGGCATAAAACCCTTTACAAGCCTAGCCAATAATACCCAGGATATGAGAATATTATATTTTAATTTCCCAGATATGGGATGGGGAAGTGTCAGGATAATGAGTCTTTGGGTATTGGAGCCCTGAGACATTTTACATACTGCCTTCATCCATAAGGGACATGGGCAGTACCTCAAGAGTGAATTTACCATTCTCCATCCATTTATCCGAATTTATCCTGATTAATCCTTTTATGCTATACTTCTCACCACTCTCTTTCTTTTCTTCCTTAAACCCTGTGCCTCTCCCTGTAAGGACAGTGCTGAAAATGTTTTTCCCTATACTATCTATGGTGCCATCTATTGAATAACTTATGGATTTTGTCAAACTTTATATGACACTGTTTAATAAGTATATCTTGTATCCTTCATATTGTGTATTTTTAGTCTTGTATGTACTGTTAGTGCTTATAGTGGAGCTTTTCTCCTCGGGCCTCTACTGAAAATGGACATTAATCGAGCTAGACTAGCCCGGTTAACAAATGTAAAATAAATAAATAAAATAAATAAAAATTCTTTTTGAAGAGAGTGAGTGATAGGCTTTGTTTTACGAAGATGGGAAATGTATTCCATAGATGAAGTAACCTTTGGGATATGAATCTGTCTCTCCAGCAAGTTCTGTTAGAGTCACAAATAAGGTTCAGGTCCATGAAACGCATAACCCTCATATAGTTTTCCTTGTGAATGTATAACATTTTTTTGAGGACTGGATCAGAGAATGCCTTGTAGGTCAGGCATACGTCTCTTCTCAATAAATGATATGATACAGAGAAAATAGACAGGGCCTTTCGTCAATCTGCATAAGACATGTGTCTTATGCTTTGTATTTTTTTAGTGAGAAACCTCTGGGGCCTCTCCAGTTGGTTAAGTGGCTGGTTAGGTATATGCAGAAGGGAGTGCTGTATTCAATTATGGGCCCGATGAGGATTGAGTACAATGGCACTATGACTTCCTTTTAATCTTGATGCCATGCCTTTACGTATTGAGTCATACAGAAGGATTTCTTCACTACCATAGCTACCTGGTAATCACTACTGGTTACTATCTATCTGTGTTCCTAAGTCCCTCAGCACTGGGTCTACTTTTAGGAGTGTGTTATCAATATTCTAATTTGCAGGCATATCTGATTTACTGAAGAGTATGATTAAGCATTTTTTATCATTTAGTGTCAGACCATGGTTTTGGCACCAGTAGTTTGTCAGTTTTAGGCCTGTTTGTAGGATGTCAGCATCATTTGGGGATTCAATGATTGCTCCTAGTTTACAGTCATTTGTGAACTTGGTGAGACAGAGGCCACCAATATAGGCCTTCTGTTCAGAGAACTATATACCAGACAGGAAGGATCCCAATACAGAGCTCTGTGGGACACCTCTAGTAACAGGTTTCTTATTGTAAGTCAATTAATCTATCTGGACAACATGTATCCTGTCAATGCCAGTTGGCTATCTATCTGATGATGTAGGGGTTTATACCTACCTCAGTAAGTTTATCTATGATCTGTAAGTCGGGGATTGTGTTGAAAGCTTTGGCCATGTCTAGATAAGTGGTGTGTACTGTTTTACCTTCATCTATGGCCGTAGTGACTTTCTAGACGTCCACCAGACTGAGCAAAAAAGACCTCCCTTTGACAAAGCCAAATTGGGTCTGGTCCAGTGTTTGGAGAGTTCCTATGTCAATATTGATCATGTCCATGATAATTCTCTCCGTGGCCTTGCAGATAAGATGGGTCAAGCTTATGGGTCTGTAGTTCCCAGGGTCAGTTGAAGGGCCACCTGTCTATTTTTAAAAAAGTAAATGGTGATATAGAAAGGATGAAGAACAATAAAATCAAAAAGTTTGAAAGGGATCGTGTAGCGTACGCGTAAGGAAAGGCGTATCCAAGTCCGCCTCCAGCCAATAGGAGCGAAGCTATTTACGATGCATATCAGTGGGAGGGTTCTCCCACATGGGATGTGGTGGGGGAATCAGAAGTCCCTTTAGAGGGGAACCAAGCGAATGGGCTTTGAAGGTCCAAACAATTAGAAAACCAGAGGAACAGGGGCAACAATGGACAATACAACAGGAATTACCAGCAAGGGAATTATTGGCAGGGGAAATTTTACTTCAACAAGAACTGGGAACAAAGGTGAACTTTGATGAAACTTTTTTTGATGAAAGTGAAATGCAATGTAGTGTTGCTGAGGGTTTTCCCTCTAATTCTTCAAATGTTATATTAGAAATAGTTCATAATTGTACAGGAGATTTCACGTTGTGCAACTACAGTGATTTTAAATGTGATATGGAGCATGGCAATTTATTCTGTAGGGGTGAATTGTTTGTGCCTGCAACTAGTTTTAAAATTGAAAGTTTACTTGTGGATTTAAAGCTGTTTCTCAGAAAAATGTGTTTTAAATGAATGTTTCATGAAGATGTTCAGCATACAGGGAATGTTTTGAAGAGAAGCAGCACATTTAATCCTCCACTGCCTTTACCTCTTATTATTTTTGAAATGGTAGTAGAATATGATTTTAGGAATTTGAAATATGGAAGGTCATATGTGTATGATAATTTAAGTGCCCATGAATCTGCTTTATTAAGGGAACTCTTTAATAACAAGCAGCTTAGGGTTATGAAACCCGACGGGGGGGGGGGGGGGGGTTGTTATCATGGGAAAATATGACTATATTAATAAAATGTTATTACTTGTTAATCAAAGTGATTTATTTGAGGAAGCATCTTTGAGTGTTATCAGATTGGCCTTCCAGTGTATTGATTTTTACTTGCAGGACATGCTGGATGAACAAGAGATTTCTTATGAGCTTTTTGGGTTTTTTCAAGTCAAGTATCCTATCGTGCCAGTTATTTTTGGGATACCCAAAATTCATAAGTGCATTATTGATCTGCCTATGAGGCCAGTTGTTAGTGGGACAAAGTCTAAGATTCACCCTCTTGGCAAATATGTAGATTTTGTTTTGAAAAGCTGCTTAGATCCCTTTGAGCATATATGTAAAGATGTGTGGGACTTTTTAAATAAAATGAAGATGGTAAAGTTTTTGGAAAATTGTGCTTTTATGACTGTTGATGTAGTTGAGTTGTACAATGTTATTCCCCATGAAGTGGGCTTAGAATGGTTCCATAATTTCCTTATTGAATCTACATCATTGGATAATAATACCATCAATGTTTTGGTCTTATGTATGGAAGTGGTTCTCAAATATAATTTTGTGTTCCTAGAAGGGCAATATTTTAGGCAAAAGAAAGGTGTTGCAATGGGGGTGGCTTGTGCCCCCATCTTTGCAAACATTATTCTGCTACAGTGGGAGAGATGTATTCTTTTTCCCCAATTCGGGGCAAAACCGTGGAGTTTATATCTCCGTTTTTTGGATGACATTTTTGTTGTGTGGGATAAATCAGTAGGTGAGATTGAAAGTTATTACTTTTTTGAATAATTCCACGTCCTTTTTGAAATTTACCTATCAGTTGGATATGTTTTCTAACAATTACTTAGATGTTACTATCTATAAAGATGCTGTGAACCGAAGTTGGGTTAGTGCAATATATCGTAAACCCACGTATAACAATAGTATTTTGCATTTTGAAAGCAACCATCCTTACCATCAAAAAGTGGGAATAGTCAAGGGTTAATATATACGGCTTGCCCAAATGGTCTCCGATTGGAATGACTTTGGCAAGGAATGTGAAAAAATGGGGTGCATGTTTCAGGGGAGAGGATATGCATTGGGTTGGTATCTCAGCATATGAATGACATCAAAGAGAGAAGAAGTAGGGGTGATATTGTCCTTCTTATTAATGTGAGCTCAGCCCAAGGAAAGCTTGGATTTAATAGAAATCAAGGAAAGAATAGGATGGATTTGAATGGGGCATTTATTACCCAGTTTTATAATGAAGCTGGCTTTATTATGGAGGTTGTCTACAAGTACTGGAATATCTTCTCCCTATTTAAAGAAATGGCCAAGGTTGTTGAGGTTAAACCCCGTATTTTATTTAGAAGGGGTAAAACTTTAAAAAAATATATTTCAGCATCCCACTATTGAATATGGGCTTAGTACCACCTACAAAAAAGGGATATTATAGGCGTAGAAATTGTCCCCAATTTAGGATGGTGGTGGAAGGAGATCAGATTGAGGTTAATTCCAAGATATTCAGGTCCAAGTCCCATAGTACATGTAATACTATGGGGTTATTTATGTGGGAAAGTGCCTTAAGTGTCAACATTTTTACATAGGTAAGACCAAAAAGAAATTTAAAGAGTGGTTGTATGAGCATGGGTTAGATATGAGGAAGGGGGGATTTGAAAAATGCCCTTGCTGGACATATTGTCAATTATCCTGACCATGTCTTTGTTTTTTTTTTTTTGTTGGAATGTGTGCCAAGTGATTATCAGGGGGGACCCTGGGAAGATATATTGGAAGCTAAAGAGTTAGCGTGACAATTGAAATTGAATGCCACTGTCCCCCCTGGTCTTAATGACAATATATCCATTGTTAGCATACTTAGATTAAAATCTTATATTGTATAAAATAAATTTGTATAGCCTAGTTTTTATATTGTTTATTTCAGGGCTGTATCAAGTATGGTATATGTTATACCAGTTGCATTTATGTGTTTCTTTAAAGATGTGATCATCTTAATTGTTAATGAATTTCTATTGGGTATGAATTCATGGGTTGGCTATTTAATATGTGGTGCTGGTTTGAAATGTAAGATTCTGATGGAGTTTTTTTACGAAAATATTGCGCTTAATCTGTGGAGCTTTGTTCATTAAATTTTATCTATATCATTCTGTTTTTTGTTTGCCTTTTTAGTTTGAACTGCTGCCTTATAATTGTTTGGTGCTTTTGGTTGATGGGCCCCCTTGTGCAGAGGGACAACTATTTGCAGACCCCATTCCTCTGGGACAAAGTCTGCCCAGAGGCTGTGTTTAAAGAGGATTTCAAATAGCCCTGATAGATTCTGTTTTAAGTTATTTAAGAAGGATCCTGGAATGTTGTTGAGACCCATGGAAGCTGTGTTTTTGGCTTTAGTTAGCACAGTAAGGACCTGTTCTCTCATAATGACTGGTAGAAGGATGATAGCGGGTATTTCTTTGGGTATGGAAGGAGATGATGGGGGTAGGAGACTTGTCAGCCAGCAGGTTTGCTATAGTTTCAGACTGGATGTAAGTGTTGCTTTTTCAATTATTGTTCATAACCTCAGGGGAAACCCTCAGCAATGTGCTGAGTTAATCATGAATGGCAACACTTACACCCAGCCTGAAACTATAGCAAACCTGCGGGTACAGGATGTTTGGACCCCGTTGATTTGACCCCGGATGATTTGTCCCCAACCGATTCGACCCCAGACGCTTGGACCCCAGTAAACAATGTAATGTAAGTGAAGCCAAAGCACATCAAAGCAAAAATAGAAATGAAGGACTGTCTAAGCATTCTTAAAAGTGGTTTAGAAAGTATTTATTTTCTATTTATGTGCTTCAACTACACTTACTTTAAACTAAGTGCAAATTGGAACTTTAATTATATATACAAAAACAGTCTTCTTCTTCTTTCGGCTTTTCCCGGTTAGGGGTTGCCACAGCGGATCATCTGTCTGCTCATGATTGGCAGTGGAATTTTACAGTGTCGAGTTGCCAGCCCGGCGCCCAACCTTCCACAGAAGGCACACACATGCACACATTCACACCTAGGGCCAATTTTAGAGTGTCTAATTCACCTACTGCATGTCTTTGGGATGTGTGAGGAAACCGGAGCACCCGGAGGAAACCCATGTGACCACAGGGAGGACATGCAGACTCCGCACAGAAGGCACCCCAGCCGAGAATTGAACCAGAGAACCTCTTTCTGTGAGGCAGAAATGCTAACCGCTGCACCACCGTGGTCGCCCATATATACAAAAACAGTAAATACCAAAAAATAAAATGTTTGCTGACTTATCCAGAAGTTCATTGCATTAACTAGTCCAGAGTTTCTGTATAATGATAACATCATTATTACATAAAAATAAAGAAAATTAGCGATAAAACAACAAGTAAGAATTAAAAATAAATTATATTTAAAAATGAAAACATAATGGGCAGTCATTTTGACAGATGTTTGCTTTGATGCTCTGTTTGTTTCCCTGCTGAAGTTAATGAGCTGTGTGTGTAAGCTGTAGAGGCACTGAGCATTGTGATAGTGAAATGGATGTTTGGCCCTAGAACTGCACTTCTAAGCTTTGAACTACTTGTTGATACTTTTTACAAATAAATTCTTGAGTCCTTAAAAAAAGTGTTTTACTTAGGAATGCTTGCGCACTGTAGATGGATTAGACTGTATTGTGTGTATGTTTGTCTTTGCACTCTGCAATCAAGTCAAGTCCTCTGCAGCACTACACACTATCAATGTTGCTGGAAATCAAGAGTGTTTGCATTTACTCATACATCCATATCCACTTTCCTGAGGTACTGATGTTCTTTGATGGTAGGCGGTGGGAAATGTTGAAAATTGCATGTTGGTGCTTGAGCTTTGGTGGTAGTATAAATGTTCAAGATGAAAAAGGCATATTAACCTGAATAAAAAAATTATTTCATTTCATTTTAAAGAAATTATTTATAGTAGATAATAGATTAGTTATCATATCAACATTATATAAAATAAAAATATATATATTAATTGATGGAAAACATATGTTATAAAGTATGTTATAAAGTAACACTAGTCATAATATGTTAAAACATAACACGTTATTATATGTTAAAGATGTAAATGTTATATTTATACTAACCAATGTAATAATTAAATAAAATAAAAATATTAATACAAATATATTTACAATGAAAAATTAACAGTGTTATTATTGAATAATTGATTAATTAATAACTTAATAATAAAGTACTTAAAAGAAAATAGTCTGGGGTCAAATAGTCCAGGGTCGAACTGTCCATCACATATACAATATATATACATTTATACATGAAATTGTATAGAAATGCATTGGGGTCGAACCGTCCTGGGGTGAACAGTCCGGGGTCGAATAGCCCTGCTTCCCTCTAAATTGTTTGCTTAGACTGGTGAGTGTCTCCTTGCACTGTTTTGTCTGTTCCTTATTGGCTCTGAAGAAGATTTTTTTCCTTTTATTGAATAACCTGTTTATGCTAGGGGTCCACTAGGGTGGTTTATTTTTGCCAGTAATTATAGACTTGACTCAGACAGGTACTGCATCCTTTATGCAGCTATGAATGTGTTTGTACAGTGCTTTTGTGTACAGCTCAGAATAGGCCTCAGTGTCGTCCTGGTTCAGAGGGGCTTGGGAGTTTAATAAGCTGTCACTTTGTTTGAGATAATTGGCCTTAGCAAAGTGCTTAACAGATTCAGAGTTTGATACTAAAGATCATTTTTGGTCAGATCTTACCAGGTAGGACTTAATGCAGAGGAGGGAACAGCATCTCCCCATGTTCATGAGTACTAGTTCTGGGATATTTGTACCTCTAGTTGGGGACCTAACTAATTATGCCAGGGTGTTTATGTTGATGAATTCCAAAAACCTCTGAGCAAGTGAATTATGGGTCATATAAGACTCTCAGTTTATGAAGAGGTAGTTGAAGTCACCCATAAGTATAGCATTAGACTGAATGTTAAGAGATTTCAGCAGAATTTGAATGAAAGACAGGTAAAGCATTGTGGTGTGTCGATCATGTCTCCCCAGGCTGACAGATATTGGAGGTGTGGTTTTCCAGACTCATGTTAGGGGATCTGTAGCTAACAAGGGTATGATAGGAGGTCGCACCTATGGTTAGTTGGGTGTGCAGCAGCGCAAGCGAGCCATGTTGTTGGACCAGTCTAGCAGTGTACCTGTCCTTTATGAAGACTGAGACACCTTCTCCCTTTGTTTTATCCTGAGCTGAGGGGGATAGAAATGTATGAAAGGCATTGTAGCCTTTGATAGCTGGGGTGCTTACCATGGTTCTGAACCATGTTTTTGTGACTGCACATATGTCTGCATTCTCCAGGGTGAGGAGTCCTTCCAGGGAGTTCAGTGTTTTATTTATACTCCTAGCATTGAGCAGCAGTACATTTAGGTAGTCATGACTGATTTTTTGTTATGTTGGAGGGTTGGCACAGCTTAAAAAAGGCATTATGGGGAAAGATAAAGTTTTTGACAATATCTGGAAGCCAAGTGGGGACAAGTGAAAACCATTACTAATAAAGCATTGTGGTTTGTCGATCATGTCGTCCCAGGCTGACAGATATTGGTTCCCCCGGTTGTGACACCAGAAACTAAGCCAATTGTTGAAGTCAACATTTTTGCTGGTACTGTGGCATCATCATTGATGAAGGTAGGATGCTACTCAAGGCTCATTAGATTCATACCCACCTGTGACACATATTCAGAGAGCTCCAACGTGTCTCTCTTCATATAGTCTAGCGAGGGATGTCTTAGGTCATTTATGCCCACATGGGCTATGACTGTGTCATACTGGTACTTGTGGTTTAAAGGCCTAAGTGCATACATGATCTGGAGATTCCTTGCTCCAGACAGACAGCTCACTGTGATATCCTCCTTGTTTAGCCTGGTAAGGGGGACATTAGTATGTCTTACAATAGAATTCCCAATAACTAGAATGTTTGGCTGTGTGGTGTGTTACCATCTGTACTTGGCAGTGGGTCTACTATGATTTTCAATGTTGTGTGTTGTGTGAGATGTTGTTTTTTGAGTGTACATGGAGCAACTGAGAGATGCTTTTAGGAGATCTTGGAGGTTTGGGTGGATTACAAGTGAGCACCTATGTGGGTCTAGGTGTTTGTTCCTTAGTGTTGGTAGTGAGTGTTTTGGGTGTAACACTGACAACCTGGTTTGCATTTTCCATGTGTGTATGTGGGAGCGTTGCTTCCAATGATATTGGGCATCCACATCTTGCATACTTTGTGTTTGTGTGTTCTAAAATTCATGAGGCAGTTACTACACTGTTTCAGGGTGCCAATATCCACCAGCCTAGAAACAGAGATGACAGGGGAGCACCTCTCCATTATACCAGATCCTTAGTAGATGGGAAGGAGTAGGGGAGAGCCACTTAAAGGTCTAAGTGAGAGTGTTTAGTAGTATACTATTAGATGACCTGCAGTGGTGTTGCGCTCTGGGCAAACTGGCAGCTGTTTGAGCAGCTATGAACAGTGGGAAACTATGAAGGGCATTTCCTATAGAGGATTTTAAAATGTAAAGGTTTCCTTGTATACAAGACATGGGTAACCTCATTTTCATGATGTGCAAATGCAAGACTTTTATACCAGTAGGATGAAAGACTTTTACACAGTTAAGTCTTCAGGCCAATCAGATAAACAAACAATAAGCCTTCTATGAGCGGTTCCCAACTCTGCTTCCACCAAGTATAGCAACACATGCTTGTCAGGAATCCTTCAAAGTAAGTTCACAAGCCCTGAGAAATGGTTACAAATATAGAAAAAGGTGTCCAAATGTAGGAGAACTTCTACAAACACAGAAAAACTATACAAAACATAGAAATATTTTGGAACACTTAGGAGAAACTTGGCAAATTCAGAACAGCTTTTGCAGTATCAGAGGAGATTAGAAAATATCACAATACTGTTAAAACAATCTAAGAGTAGTACGGTAACAAACAGATGATATTTTTTTAACAGGTGCAGGCTAAATAACAGTGATAAAGACAATCACACCAATAAATGCAGAACAGAAGTGTTGAATAGCACTCAGATATTTAGGGGACGTGCAAAAAAAAATACTCATATCAGCTTTGAAGAGCCACAGATGGTTTTAGAAGCAATCCAAGTCTTGCAGTCATAGTTGTCCAAAAAATGTAAGGCTTTTATACCAGCAGGCGATAAGACTTTTACACAGTTAAGCCCTCAAGCCAATCAGATAACTAAACAATAAATCTTCAGCAGCATTTCCCAACTCATATGGGTTGAATCAGTCTCAAGGAACTCCTTACTCAAGGAACTGCTATTTCCTATCACCTCCCAAAAATATCCAACTGATTGGCTACAATAAAGTAAGCACACTCTCCATATATGTATTGTATTTTCCATGCTGCATAGTTCATGGTTGAAAAGTATCCAAGATCCAGCCCACATACCTAGCTAACAACTAGCTAACTACCCAGCTGGCTAAAGATATGTTTGTATAGAAAGAAAAACTGAATTGACATTAAGAAAACTACCTTTATAGTTGCCTTTACAATAACAGTAAGCAGTAGAGTCAAAGTTTTTACATCATTATTATATTGGATAAAAACTTTACATAATTATTATAATGAAAAAAATGCATGAAAATGTTATCCTTTCATGCTTCAGTTAAGAAAACCGAGGAAGGTAGAATGGAGAGAATCACAGTGGAACTGCTCAGGCAGAAATCCTATGCAGAATCCATTTTGTGATGTCCTTGAGGAGAGCATTGACACTTGGTTAAGAGCTCTTTGAGCCTAGTTCTGGGTAAGGGGCTCCTGGGGTCTAGAGGTGTGGGATGGCATTTGAATAAGGGTTTGTTTGTGTCTTTCGGCTTTTCCCAGTTAGGGGTCGCCACAGCGGAACTCCGGTCCGCTAATGATTGGTAGTGGATTTTTACGTACCGGGTTACCAGCCCTGACACACAACCTTCAACGAAGGCACACCCCATTCACGTATGCCTCCACACAAAAGACGCTCTAGCTGAGAATCGAACGGGACAACGTCTTGCTATGAGGTGACAACACTACCACAGCACCACCACCGCAGTTGGCATTTGAATAAGGGTGACGTGGAGTAATGAAAGTGCCAGGTATGTTTACTTGGAATATAACAGGTTTAAGTATTTAACAAAGTGCAAAAATATACTTAATACAATTAAAATGCAGGTACATGGTGTTATTTCTGCAGGAAGCTGAATTTTCAGTGTGTGAGATAGGGAAGCGTAGGATGATTGGGGTACATGCAGCAGGAAATATTTAGTATGAGGGGAGAAAGGAATAGTAATTGTGATTATGATGAATAAAAATCCTGGGTAGAAAGGGGTCTATATTAGCAAATCAACGCGGCAGAAAGCCGTACACCATTTCATCGACACATATGTGTCGAACTCCCAGGTAACCGAACGGCCAGATCACTGATTTTTTTCCTAGGGAAATAAATCGGGTGGCCATCGCTGTAAATTTTCCCTTTTTCCCACTGTAGTGCAATCTTGGAGTTAGTATATTTAGTTAGGGGGTATGTCTGTACTGGTGTGCCATATGTAGTTGGCCTACCGATTTTATTCCCTAGGAAAAAAATCGGTGGTCTGCCCGTTTGGTTACCTGGGAGTTTGACACGTGTCGATTAAACTGTGTTTGACTCTCTGCCACTTTGATTTGCTAATATAGACCTGTAGAAAGTGTAGGAGGTTTGAGGAATGGAGAAGGTAGATGAGATTTGATTATAAGGATGGATGGAGAGGAATCCTTCTGTGACAGTAATGAGGATAAGTGATGAGTGTTTTCAGTTTTGTCAGGCATTGACAGAGAGGATAGTGTGACTGACTACAGATGATATCAATATAATTGAAAGAATATTTACATTCTCAGGGGATGAAAACAGTAACACAGACTGGATTACTTTTCTGGTGGATAAAGAAGGGATGGGATCAAGGTGTTAGAATTACCTGATGCCTTTTGTACTGCTGGCTGGTGGAAATTATGTGACTAGAAGCATAAACATGAGAATCACATGAGAATCACATTAGTGATGACCTCCCCAGGTTGATAGTGGCAGAGACAAAGAAGTGGATACAGGAAATGATGGGATGATTGAAAGAAGGCAACAAGTTGGCCTTATAAAAGTGATGCGATGAGGCAGAGTAAAACAACATGGAGAGGAAGGGAAATACATCAGGTTGGTAGAAAAAGTAAAGGGGCAAAGTCTGAGAGAGCAGGAAAGGTAGTTGGAGAGATTACGGGCAAGTAAGGAGAAAAATATAAAGTTTAAGAATGGAAGTTCAGTAGGATAAACTGGTTAAAATTCAGATTAAGGGGATGCCTTCAAGCCATAATGAGGAGGCGTTTGGACATAGAAGGCACTTTGGTGGACCAAGGGGGATATAGAGGCATGGTGTTTGGTACTGAAGGCAATGAGTTTGAGTAAGATGTTGGTTATTCAAGATAGGAAGGGGGTTGAATAGAGATAGGAGGAAATATACAAATGCATGTGCAGTTTTAGAGGAATTTTTACAAGAGAGGAGGTTTATGGGGGTGGTTAGATCATTGTTGGAAGTGGAAAAAGTGGATGTTGGGGAATGAATAATGCTCTGGATGGGTGCAGTTGGGAGGGGGTACTGCAAATGATCTAGACATTAAAGACAGGGAAAATAAATGGCTCAGCTGAGTTGTAACATGGTAGAATAGTAGGCTGTGGGAAGATGGCAAAGTTATTTAATATGGTTATAGACTGTGAGAGGGTTTCATTGTTATTGAAAGAAAGCTATGGTTCTGTTTTATCCAAAGGGGAAGATGGGTAGATATGATCTAGCAAAGCACTTGCCTATTTTGTTGATCAACGTAGATGCAAAAAATCAGTGTAAGCTTTAGTTGTGTGGTTGAAGAATGTATTTCTGAGGTTGGTTTCTAAGTGTTGGGTAGTTTTTTTACGTGAATAGCTTTCAATGATAACTGGATATACCTTCGAGACTTGTTAAAATGGGCAGAGAGAAGGCAGGAGCAGTTTCCGAAGGAGGTTTCTTTTGATGTTCAGAAGACATTCCATATGGTAAACTGAAAAATTCACGTTTCAGATTCTAGAGAATGTGGGGGGAAGGAAAAAGTTATAAGGAGAGTGAACGATAAACAGATTTTACAGGTGGTAGTGAATGTCAGGGAGACAGAGAGAGGAGGGTGAGGAGATGAGAGAGAAAGGTCTGTTTTTTTCTTCTCTTTATGCTAATAATACAGTTGTTTGTTCAAAGGGTAAGGGATAGATTTAAATAATTATTGGGTGGGGAGGTTGATACTATTACATTTTTAATGGGTGATTAAATATGCTGCTGTCTGATGTGGCAGAAAGCTATCAGAAATGTTAGGAATTCAGAGAAGGTGGACTGCTAAAGTATCACCCCAGGAAGTGTGTGGCAGAGCTAGAAGGAAAAGCTAAGTTAGGAGAGGTGGCATTACACGGAGGAGTGAAATATTTAAGCCTGAGGATATGTCTTACAATACAACAGGCAGAGACAGAGAACTGGCAGCAGACTGTGGACAAAATGATTAATCAGATGGAGAGGTAGACGGGGAAAAGAATGTATTTTGGGGTAAGATGGGGGGTATACTCCAAATGTATGCGCCTAGGCATATCTACACATAGTCTTTTCACAGGATGGTAAATTAGCAACAAGAATAATGCAACAGATTTGAGTGGAAGGAGAAAGGTAGAATGCTAGCAAAAAAGCCTTATTGTGTTATTACAGATAGGAATGAGAATGCTGGATTTTGGATGTCAGTTAACATGGGGTGTTGAGTAAGAAGAGAAAGAAAGATACCGCCTATGTGAGTACAGTGGGAAAGAAAAGCAGGTGGACAGTAGGCTCTGATGGCAATGGTCCAAAACATAAAGATGGTGTCATATGGTCAGCAAAATGATTGGTGGAAAGGAATTTGTGTAAAAAACTGTAGGAATAGAGAGGGATGGATGTTGGGGGATTGAAATGACAAATCAAGAAAAATGTCAGTGTTACAGGGGGTGACTGATGCATAAAGTATTGTCCTTTCCACGAAATGTAGAGGATTTAACACTTTTGACATAAAGGAGGAATTTAGGAATACTAAATGCAGTTTGGCTTGAGTAAGAGAGGCTGAACACTAGGGTGAAAGAAGAGATTTGTGACAGTGCGGAAGGGCAAAGAGGGTAGGGAACTGTGGAAGGAATAAGTGGATTGCTATTTTGCATAACCGAATGGGATAGAGGGGATCTATAAGGAACTGAGGAAAGAAAGCAAAAGAGAGGTTGGTCAGAGTGAAGGTGGAGGTGGAGAAGGAAAACCCACAATGGTTAAAAGACGGCATTTGGAAAGCAAGTATGGGTGGCATGCTTCACATTTCAAAGGGCAGGTCCAGCTTTAACTTAAATTTAAGATAGTTTTGCAGGTGGAATCTGAGAAATGAGGAGAATAAGTGCTGGAGGTGGGGAAAGAAGTGGTGGAGAACTTAAATATGTGGTGAGAGTATAAGAATGTAATGGGTTGTGGGATGAGATGCAGAGAATTTGCAATGAGATCTAGGAGGAGCTAGTATAATAAATATGAGAATTCTGAATACTGGGGTTAGAGAAGGAGTGAAATGGTTGGAAAAGAAAAAACTGCAAGGGTTGATATTCATGGGTTAAGTTTAAGAAGGAGAAAGCACTGAATTATAAGATGTTGGTGTTTGATGTGAAAGGCAGATGATTGGGAGAGTGGAGTGGTTATACTGGGACTTGGGTGACATTGCCATGGGGAACGTTTAGAAGATTGGGCACCCAAGGGAGCAGAAGATTGGTGGAAATAGATGGGAATAGTGGCAAGGGATTTATTGGTGGTTTTGACTTGAAATGGATGAGATGTAGATGGTGTGGGGGAGCAGCAAATGAGGAGGTAAGGATGAAAGTGGAGTAGACACTTTCTTCCCCTATGGGAATGATGAAGCGAGTCAGGACGGCATTATGTTACCTAGCAGGAGCAGTCTACAATGTGATCTTAAGGCAGATGCATGGTAGCATGGTGGCAAAGTGAGACATACAGCACATGAAGAAATGGAATGCATATTGTTGTTCAAGTAGGAGGAGGCAGAGGATGGGTAAAGCCTCAGGCAGCTGTATGATGATTTTCTATCTTAGAAGTAGTTACAGAGTAGAATTTGCAACATATATACATGGACACACATTGGATTTGGTTTTCTTATTCAATCTGGCAACCACAGATGTGGTGGTGGAACCAGATTCATAGTGTGACTATTTTCTGGTCCATTTTAGTTTAGAGATACCTAGCTGTGGTCCCCCTGATCTTGAAATGAAGGTAGTTGCAACATCAAACATGTTACTGGAAATCTTTTTTCAGGCAGATTCCTCTAGTTTCTTTTGAGAGTGGTGCTGATTCAGTGAACGTCACTGTCGAGAATTATAATAAACATTTTTCTTAGACATTGGACTCAGTGGCCACAGGTCATGCTTGCCCTGTTCCCTACCAAGAGGAGAGAATATTAGTTCAAGGCCTCTCTTTATTCAGTGCAGATAGTGGGGCATAAGTGGAGTGTTGTTCCCGATGGGTGGGCTGATGACATGAAAAGGCTGAGCTTGAAGAGCAGTATTCCATCTATCAAGCAGACCTCGCCTGTAGGAAGTTAGAATTCCTGTTAAGGGAGATGTCCTCAGTGCCTAAGTGACCAGCAGCACTTTTCCAGGTGGTGGAGAGACTGTGAGGCACATCCTGTCCATCAAGCAGAAGAAATTCATCTAACTTAGATTATGAGTCTGTTGCTTGTTTCTTCATTGACTAGATTGCCTGCATCAGCTCTGCCTTTTTGTTGGCTGACCTCAGGGATGGCACATTATGACCTCTCATTCCATTATCTATGTCTTAGTTGGTGTATGATATTCTCAATTTTGATAAGTTCATTAATGTGCTTTTTCTTTGGCTTGTGATTCATAATATGCAGACTGTAGCCTTGTCCCTCAAATCTAGTTACGGCTAATAATTTGTGAGATCATGGATTTGGATGAGGTCTTTTCTATAGCCTTGAAGGTGGTGTTGGTGATACTTTCACTCAAGTAACCATCTTTAAACCCACATAATTTGAATATTTTACTGCCATATCTCTAAGCTCCCATTTCTTGGGAAGGATATTGAGAAAGATGTTATAAGCAGCTAGAGATTTACCTTAAAGTTTGTGGACTTAAGGACCCTTTCCTGTCAGAGTTTCATACATGTCATAGTACTGAAACAGCTTTATAAGACTTATTAATGATCTCCTGATGGCAAAAGACCAGTTAGCAGTGGCACTACACTCTGCTGATCCTCCTTGATCTCTCTGGAACATTTGACACAATGTATCCTAATAGAATGACTTTGATCTTACTGTGAGATTTTAATTTTTGACTGGTTTGCTTCTTATTTGTCTAACCATACACAGAGAGTCTGTTATGGGCTTAATTCATCATCCATGTGCAGTCTTGCTTGTAGAATCCTGTATGATTTTATTATGGACCCTTTACTGTTCACTTTTTACATATTTCCTCTTGGAGATGTATTAAGGAGAAAGGAGTCTAGTGTGCCACAGTTACACAGATGATATGCAGATCCATTTCTGCTTTCCTCAAGAAGATATAGCTTGTATCTTTTCCATGGCTGATGATCTTGAAGTCATTTATACTTGACATAGTAATAATCAAATCAAACTGATCACCATTAAGACCAAGGCCTTGGCTCTTCATGCAACTCTGCCTAACTTTATTATGTATGGCAGTGATAGGTTGACATTTGTTAGTAAAACGAGGAACCATGGCTCCCTGCCCAGTATAAGGTCAGCTTCAACAGTCTAGTATTAATGTTATCTGTCCATTTATCACCTTGGTCCCTGCCATTTGAATGAACTTATCATACCCTACCATTTTATGCTCAGCATATGTGGGGGTACTAACAAGTTCCATTGATCAGCTTTGTGAATTCAGGTTCTTATTATTAGACCCCGTACTTCTGGAAGTCACTACCTCTGTGGCTTTTGTGAATAATCCTCCCTAGCTAGTGTCAGATAGGCTTTAAAAAACATTTTTTGTTTGATTTAGCACATAATGAAGTAAATTTTATGCTGTTATGTATCGAGTCTGTCTTTTATCTATTTTTTATTTTGACCCACTTTCTTTCTTATTGTAATGGTGTTTTGTCAAAAAGCATCTTACTAAATTTGAACCTGAGCTTTAACTGGAGTAGTGAAGCATATGGTGGGATTGCACCCATCCTATCATGTAAAAGCAGAACTAGGATATGTCATTGTGGTTGCAAATTCTTTTAGATGCTGACAGCATAAATAATGTTATTGTAACATTGTTATAATGTATGGCTCTGCCAGTAAATGTTGGAACTGATACGCTGTGTGCATGTCAGAAACTCCCCAGTGTATCTGCACATTGTACAATTAACCGACAGTGAAACTTTAACATCAACATAAAAAACAAAATACAGCATGCAAAAATAATCAAACGGGCTTTAGAATCAGGAATTTGGCCCCAAGGTCTGTATATCTAGAAGGAAATGTTTTTCTTTGCAAATGTAATTGAAAAATAGCAGTAATTTCTAGAAGGCTTACTGAACTCAATAACAAAACCCAGGGAGCGGGGAGAGAAAATATAGAGAACTGATGGTGCCTGAA